>NC_133665.1:72531939-72831939 GCF_037893015.1 Macrotis lagotis
AGGACTGGAGAACCAAGTCTTTGTCTTTGATCTTGTTCTATTCAACCTTTAATTTTTAGAATACAGGTTACTGTTCCATACTTTAAAAATCTGTTGAATAACAAGATGAAGGAAGCAAAAGGTATAAGTATGGATGATGGGAAAAAGAATCCTAAAAAAAGCTTAATAGGCTGAAGTGATGTGGTGAATACAACAAAATGAAATTATAATGATAAAGGAAATGCCCAAGATTCAAAAATTCAACTATAGCATATATATATATATATATATATATATATATATATATATATATATATTACAGCACTACCCCTGTGCTACTCTCATCAACTTGCATACAAATTGACAGTTTGGGTACCCTAAGGGAAGTTAACTAATTCTTTCCCTAGGGGTTCTAGGAATAATCTAGAAAGGTTGAAAGTGGTTTCAAGTTCCATCATTCAACTAGAACAGAGTCTCCATCTGATAAGACCCCTCAAAAATTGATAATAAAATAGAGAGCTAAAATTAATTAACTTTAGCAGGGGAATTTATTAATATGGTAGAGAATAAATTATTTTAAGTATGAAATACCTCTTATGCTAAAAGATAGAAAGTCATGCAAATCCACGTGAAAAAGAGGTAAAGGAATTTTGAGAATGACAGGGTTGAATGCCCATTTCTTCCATATTCTATCCATTCTTATCCTGCTCTAGACATTTCAACTTGTCAATTTTTTTTTTCTAAAACAGAGCCTCCGGATAATGTTTGACCAAAGGAGAGTAAAGCAGGCCTATCACTGTCCTTGATATTTAAAAAGTGATGCTGAGACATGCAAGTAAATTGGGTTTAAGTGAGGGAGAGTTGTGAAAAAGCCACTCTGGAGCCATCAGGGAACAGTGGCCAGATATGAATCAATAAAACTGGAGATGGGCCTGAATGCAATGAGAGATCCTTTTTTAATGGCCAATGATAAGGAATATACTAGTTGATCTGTGAAATCTCTTCAGATTTATAAGGTATTATGTATCATGGCATAACTGCTAAAGTATTATATTAGGAATCAAGAAGATGTTGCTAAATATATTGCCAGTTGCTGGCTGAATATTTTGGGCAAATTAATTACTATCTCTGAGACTTAGTTTCCTCATCTGTAAAATGGGCATAAAAATATTTCCAGTCCCAACTTGATAGGTTTTAGTAAGGAGCTCAAATAATATAAGTGTTAAATAAATGTAAATTATTTTGAGGATTTTATAATTTTATTAATCCAACACTACCACAGTAAGAGTGATTCTTTTACTTCCAAAACAAAGGAATATTAAATGAACAAAGCAATAGATGTGATATGTATGTGTCAGTTCATTTTTACTAATATGATTCCACCTATATATTATGTCAAATAAAAATTCCAATTTGATCAGTCTCCATTGATGTCTTTACAATATGAAAAAAAAATTATGGCAGTTTTCATGTGTTTTTTTGTCTAATAAATAACTCACTCTGCCTATGCATTATATATATTTATATATGTTTTATATAGGTATGCATACATAGACATACATATATACACACACAAATTTCAATTAATGCTGAACAAAATTGTAAAAGTCATAAGAAGAAAGTTAGAAGTCAGAAATCAGAAGAAGAAAAAATATAACATTAGCTTCCATGTGAGAATATACATTTATTTCATTTATTTTTCAAGACTAGAAAATCTAGATAGAGAACAACTAGACTGGTGTAAATAGATTTTTATTCTATTCTCAGCTTGATTAATGACTGGTCATAGATAATTCAATCACTGTGCTCTCTTCTGTTCTAGGAGATGTTAATTATTAAAATATACCCTTTCCCCTAGAAAAAATGCTATAAATTGAATTTTAAAATATTGTGAAAAGCTCCTTGTGTTTTTTATAATTAGGTACAAAAATGTCTCTTTGGCATAATTAAGGAATAATTTGTTCCACATAAGTAAGTTTTCCAGATAGTATAAGTTTACCCATATACACTCCAATACTTTTGAATTCTATTAAAATCCTATTTGATGGAAGCCTTTCCAAATATATTTTTCAATTTTTTGTCTTAAGCAGAGAATACTAAACAAAACTAAATCTTTCTTAATGACTCAAGGTTATCAATACTACCAACTATTATTGTTCTAAGAAAAAATTCCATTCCATATGTGCTTTTGAGTTTTTCAGTGTCTTTCCTCCAAAGCCAAACTAACAGTTGTCATTATCTTACTGTTAAGGAAGCAGCTTCAAATAGTCTCCGACTCCTCTTCTGCTTTGCTGTTTATTATCTGCTGTGGGTTGGGGCAACAAACAACCAAGGCTGTTGAATATTTGTATATTAAATATGAGTTCAAGCATCTGAGGTGGAAAGGAATAATTAATATGTGACCAAAAATGTCCTCTAAATTATCTACTTTCTCATCAAGGATTTCCAGTTAGAGGGAACTCATACTATCTCAAGGCAACCAGCTGAAGAAAAGAAACCCTGCTATGCTGAAGCAAAGACCAGTCTGCCATTAGCAGGACTTGGTTGTCATTGTGTTTTATTAATTCCTAACTGCCAGAAGAAAGGAAAGTATGAGCTAAAGAACATTTTTTTTCCTTACACAGTTGCTGCTTTTAAATAAGACTACAAGTGAAGGTTAAAGGTCTTAAGTGAATGGTATTCATGGAAAGATTTTATAAAAGATTTTAAGTGTAGGGAAGCCACCTTTATTTAATTTTAGCTCAATTCCAGGAGTCCTTCAGGCCTGAGGCTAGTAGAAGACAGATAAATGGGTTATTAATGTTATTAAACAAAATTGTTGTCATTCCCCTTAGAACACTTTTTAAAACCTTTGAGGAAATGTGGTATCCTGGCAAGAACAAAGACTCTGGAACTAGAGGCATCTTTAAAGTACTATTGAAGTTCTTTAGGCAAGGACTTAACCTCCCTCCATCTTAGCTTTCTTATCTAGACAATGAAGGAGTTAGACCAGATAGTTTCTAAGGTCCCTTCCAACTTTATGACTATGATCCTAACTTTGTTTTTCCCTCACCTCCAACCATGTTGCCTTGGATAGAAATCATAAGCAGAATTTACATAATAGTGCAAATGGCTGTTGGGGTTAGATTGACGATAAGCTTACTAAAGTGTCTACAGCTTTTTGGTGAACCTGAAAGTCACAAACTGTAGGTTTCCCATTAGTCCTAGGTACTTAATTCAGCAGCTGAATAGCTTGGATCTTCATTAAAATGAGGAAAATCCAAGAATTTAAAATCATTTTCTTGACTGTCATCAGTCCATTATGACAGATACAGTTGTTCCTATAAAGTAGATATTTTGATATCAAATACAAAATTATATTATCGCCACCATTTTAAGTATTGTTTAGGAAAGTAACCTTGTAATTTTTAAGACAGAGCCTCATTAAAAGGAAATTTTTGTCACTTTAGAAACAAGGAATAAATTTGAGGATGGTAAGACTGACACATATTAAATTTGGTTTTACTGTCATTCATTAAAACAAATGGAAAAATAGAAAAAATGGCATTATCTCTGTTTTCTTACCCTTTTCTAAATTTTTATCTTCTTTTGGGTATGTAATAAATGCCTGGTTGAAGAGAAACATTACTATGGAACAGAAGTCAAAAATGATAACACTTCTACTTGGGGTCAATAAATCAATTTCCACATGGACATAATGAATGAGGTATGGTTAGCTAGACAGTAGTCTGCCTTAAAAAGATTTGGAGAGTTTTTAATGGCATTGAACATGAGTTTATGGTGTGCAATAACAGCAAAGGAACTTATAATCTTTGGTTACACTGATTGCTCTTTGTCTAGGGAGGTGGCAGATCTATTGAACTATGCCATCATCACATACACCTGGAATATTGTGTACAACCCTAGATATCATTTAGAAAGGACACTGATAAACTACAAAGTATCTACAAAGAGTCAAAAGGTAAAAAGACAGTCCTTGGGATCTTGGTACATGAGGATGAATTGAAGTATATATATATATATATATAGTGTGTGTGTGTGTGTGTGTGTGTGTGTGTGTGTGTGTGTAGTGGGTTTATATAGTATGGAGAAAAAAATGGCAGAACTACTGTTCTTCAGGGAAGTGGGATTAGACTTTTCAAATGGTAGAATTAAATGTAATGGGAATGAATTGCATAAAAGACAAATTTAGGCTTGAAGTAAGGAAACTTTTCCCAATAATTAGAATTTTGTAAAAGTGAAATGAGTTGTCTTGGAAACTAATGAGTTCCCATTTATAGAAGGTCTTCAGTGTAATTCTGGATGACCACTTCCAAGAGTAATGTACATGGTGTTCTTATTCATATCCTGGTTGGAATAGGATGGAAATCCCTACGAACCCTGAGATTCTGGAAACAAAATAATGAGATGAACTCTTTTGATTGCCATTTGACAATATGAACCCCAGTCTTTCTATTGACTAATAGTTTTCCAAAGTAGTGGTAATACTGTATTCACTGTCCCATGTATGTTAGGCTAGCCTTTCCTTAAAAGGTATTGAGAGAATGTGACTTAGCGCCCTAAAGACTCAGGCTACTGACATCATTTCCTGGCTGCTTGAGTACAATGAGATGATATTTGTCCTTTGTTCTCAAAGAGGACCATGACATCAGGGAGGGGATGCTATGATAAGTAAGTAAATTATATCTGGGTGATGCCAGCCTCACTTTGTCCTCCAGAGTCATCTGGGTCCAGTGGTCAGAAATGAATCGCTTTGACTGGAAATAGATCTAAATCTGAGGCAATCAGGGTTAAGTAACTTTCCCAAGTTCACACAGCTAGTAAGTGTCAGTGTCTGAGGGCAAATTTGAACTCCTGTCCTCCTGACTCCAAGGCTAGTGCTTCTGTGCACCTAGTTGCCCAAGCAGTTAAGAGAAACTCCAAAGGTAGTCTCTGATGCTTGGCTACTGGAAAATAATTGACAACTCAGTCAAGAGAGCTTCACTTAGCTGAATCAATTCAGGTAACCTGAATGCTTATTCTTATTAAACATACTTCTCTTTCTATAGCCAAGAAAATCTCTTTTTTTTAAATTATTGAATGATCAACCTATATAATTTTTTTCCAGTATTTAACTTATTATAAACAACCTGTGGTTGGCCTGAACATCATCTGAATTTAGGAATACTTTCAACTTTTCAATTTACTTCAAAGCAATTCAATGAATATTTCATGAGTACTTATTTTGTGGAGGGAACTGTGCCAGCCATTAGGGATACAGAGACAAAATTAAAATATAACCTCTGCTCTTAAAGACTATATATCCTACTGGTGGCTACAATATACAAGCACATAATTCAAACCACAGTCCTATTAAGAGAAAGCATGACCATCTGGGGGAACAAAAAGGGTTTTGTGTTACACTTAAGTTGAACCTTGAAGAAAGCCAAGGATCCTAATGGTAGAAGACAGGAGACAGTCTAAGAATGGGGCTAGATACGAAATTTCAAGTTCAGAGAACAGCAAATTGGCTAGTATGGCTGAAAAATAGTAAAAAGAGGAATAATATAAAATAGATCTGGTGGGGTAGACTGAAACCAGACTAGCACATAATCATAGAGCCTGAGAGATGGAAAAGATATCAGGGGCCAACTAAGGAACTTCAGCTGAACCCATACAAATTAAAAGAATCTCTTCTAAACTATATCTAACAAATGATGATTTGGACACTGTTTAAAGATCTTGAAGAGGTAAAACCCATTTTTGGAGATGACAATTACATTTTTGGATAGCTCTAATTGTAAATTTTCCCCTGAGATGAATTCCAAATTTGCACCTTTGCAATTTTTACTTTTATGCTTCTGCTCTGTTCTCCCCCAAATAGCCATTTAAATACTTAAAGATATATATATATATATATATATATATATATATATATATATATATATATATAATTTCCCATTCATCTCTCTCAATCTTCTTTTCTCCAGGCTACATACATATACATACATATTTGTATATGTGTGTATGTACACACACACACATATACATTTACATCGGTGTATATGTGGGTGTGCATATATGTTTGTATGTATGTATGTTCTATTCATTCATTTACTCTTTATATTCTTTGAACTCAAGTTCATATCCTCATTTGAGCTGTTCTCCTTTGTACACTCCCCAGCCTATTAATATCTTCCTTATTAAAATGACAGGCTAAAAATTTTAAATTTTATCTGAGTTACAAGGCAGAAAATAAAGATTCTTTATGGTTAAATCTGTGCTTCAAGAATTTTATTTTATTAGTTTGATGGGACATTGACTGGAGAGGGAGGAGCCTAGAAGTAGGAGAACCAATTAAGGTTGTAATTATACAGACAAGAAATGATAAAATCCTGAACTGGAGTGGTGACTAAGTAGAAATCAAAGGATGGACAGATCTTAGAAGTGATAAAGTAAAGCAGACTTGGTAATCAGGATGATATGGAAGTGATGCAAGAACAATAAGGTTAAGGGTTCATTTCCTTATCTGAATAATAATAATAATTATTATAAAAGATAGAATTGTATTAAATAATAGCTAAGCTTTAGTCAAAAAATTCTGTGACTTCCAAAATGAAAATAACAAAGAGCAACTCTCATGAATTTACTAATATTTCCTAAAGTGGAAGGAGAGAGAAAAATTCATTAAAGTAATATAATATATATATAAATATATATATATGAACTTAAATACTCTGTAAATGTTAGTTCTCACATCTGTAAAATGGGTCTTATCATATCTGTCCTTCCTATCTCAAAGCCTTGTAATAAATATTTTGATATATGTGTAATTAAGAGTTATATAAATACATAACAACTTAGAGAGGTATTCATTTTCACAAAGGTATTTGTTGATTGATTAATATGGATTCATATTTATGTAAACAAAGTCATGTTGGAAGTACCTGGGCATAGTATCTTGCTCTCCTAATTAGTGACCACAATCCCAGTCAGACTTCTTTTCATTCTTTCCTTTCCTTCAGGTTTCAAAATTCCTTCTGTCCTGGCCAATTTACATTACTACATGTTTCTTAATCTCTCCCTCTCTCTCCCTCTCTCTCCCTCTCTCTCCCTCTCTCCCTCTTCCCTCCCACCCCGATGGGACTTCATGGCCTCTAAGGTCGCCTGTGATCTATGATCTTATGGACTTGTCTCCTGTGTACAAGTCATCCTGCTTCTCGTGTTTAGAATACACTCCCTTCTCTTTCAACTCTAACAAAATTCTTTTCTTCCTTCAATTACAAACTCACTTACAATGAAGTACAAGAAATTCTTCTAGATTCTCCTCTCTGCCTTTAGTTGAAAATGCTCTCCTCTTTCTCAAAGTTTTCCTAGATCATTATTTTAGTCCTTTTACCTTCTACTGTTGAATCAGCACCTCTACAAGATAAACTTCTTGAGGACAGGAGCCAAATTATTTTTCATCTCCCTGGTTCTTTTTTTTTTTAGGTTTTTGCAAGGCAAACGGGGTTAAGTGGCTTGCCCAAGGCCACACAGCTAGGTAATTATTAAGTGTCTGAGACCGGATTTGAACCCAGGTACTCCTGACTCCAGGGCCGGTGCTTTATCCACTATGCCACCTAACCGCCCCTTAGCTCCCTGGTTCTTGCAGAATGCCTTCTTGCACATAGAAAGTATTTTTAAAAAAAAATTTGAGAATAAAAATATATACCTAAATTTCTTTTCATTATTTGCAATCGTCACAACTCAGAAAGAAAAAAATAGCTGGTTTTCCTCCAAAAATGAGTAAAAATATAGCACAGATGAAAAAAGTTTTAGAGATGTCATACAGAGGATTAGAATACTGACACAAAGAAATAAATGATCTTTAAGGTCCCTCCCAACACTGAGAGAGTATGATTTAAAGACTTGAAAAATGTGTAAATAGCTTAATATAATATCATGAAAAATTTTAAATCATAATGTAGGAAATTCTTATTTTCTCTAAAATATTCCAATGAGAGTTATATTCAACAGTTACCAATTTTCTACCACATGCAAAGCATTGGGAACTGAAACAAAAATGAAATAAAATAAAATAAAATACAAAACAAAAACAAAAACAAAAACAAAAAGCCCCAAAACCTAGTGGCTAGATTTAAGGAGGTCCTATAAAACCAGGGGGAAATAGAAAGATCCTCCAAATTATCAGTTTCTCCACCAGATAATGACCTAAATAAATGCCACTAAGTTAAAACTATCTTATGTCTCTGCCAGGTTGGTCTCTTCACTAGTGGGATAGGGAGTAGTTTGTATATCAAATGCCTTGGAAGGAATAACAGAAAGGACAGGGAGAATTTTTACTACATTACTGTTTGTGGAACTTCCTGAGCAATGACTTTACCTGAGTAAGAAAGGAAAGTCTTACTACTAAATCATTTATTCTAAATAAAGATCATATAGTTATTTTTCAACATTCATTCTACTCTTCTCAAATGCAGCTGTGATGATGCCTCCCACCATTTGCTAAGTTCTTGCTTTTAAATGTTTCCATTCTTTTCATTTTGTTTAGTTCAGGATCTGAACTCCCTTCCCCCTCCCCTCCCCAATGTCTGACTACATTACACACAGTACCCAAAATGACAGACTCTTCAAATAGAACAAAGTTTGAATTTCAGTAGCTTCTCTTCTTTTTTGGCTTTTGCATGCAAACACATATTGTATTATTATTGTAATACTATTATTGTAACTGTGTCAAGGCTGCTTTGTAGTCTCATTATTATGCTTGTGAAAATTAATTATCTGATAAGATATACTGGCTATTATTTCAGAATGTATGGTTATGTTTACTGATACAGAAAGTTACATTAAAATAAAGTGTATTAAGCCCAAAACTCAGCAACTTCCCATTAATTATCATACAATCATTTAGGCATTTTGTAATGCACTTGATTTTTAATGAATGAATATCACTTTATATTTCAAGTTTTACAATTCTTATCTATTTATTGCAATATATTATATTCATTCATTTTTATATCTATATCTATATGTTTATATCTTTATATATACATTTGAAGACATTTGTTGAAAATTCAATGCTTTAAAACAGTTACAATATGTGGAATGCAAGATTATAAAAAAAGGTCTTCAAACTTTTGATGAAATTTATAAATAAGGCACTATATGGTTGGTGGGTCAAATAAGTGAAGTTTTGCAAATAACACACTTTTGCTGTGGTTTAGTCATTTTCATTCATTTCCACATCTTTGTAACTCCCTTGGCAAAGATTCTGGGGTGGTTTGTCATTTCCTTCTCCAGCTCATTTTACATATGAAGAACTGAAGTAAATAGGTTTCAGAGACTTGCCCAGGGTCACATAGCTATCAAATATATGAGGCCAGACTTGAACTCAGGAAAATGAGTCTTCCTGACTCTAGGCCCAGCATTCTATCCACTATGTTTTTAGAAATTTATTTAGAAAGATTACTGAATTCATGGTGACTTTTATCATTATATGCAAAAGCTATCATGAGGGTAAATATTTTTCTTAATTCTTAAAAGGATGTCCTTCTCAAAAGACTGGAAACATAGTTTCTAAAAAAGAACCAGTTGAAATACAAGTATGAGTATTTGTGTCAATCACTCAAACCTGTAAAACTTTATAATGCACACTAAATATAATCTTTAATGTTAGGTCAATTTCTATATGAAAATCAATAGCATGTTCTTCTGAAAGAACAAGAGAATCCCTGATAATTTTTCTTTTCTATTGTTTTTAATAATAGTTTAATAATAATCAGAATTCATTGTGAGAGAGAGAAAAGACAAAAATGATGGTAGTGAATTTAATGGAGTAAGTATGACTTCCTTTCAACAAGTTGTCAATATCTCATAAAATTCTACCAGTATAATTGAAAGCACATATTTTCTCCCCACAGAGGAAAATACAATCATTTAGGATCTGGACAGAGACAGAGACAAAGAGAAGACAGAAAGACAGACAGAGAAGGGAATAAGGAAAAGGAAAAAGAAAACACATGTTATTTCTTTAGACTAACATATTTGTAAATTTATAGAAAATAACTTTTAGGAGGAATTTTATAATCTCCATTGAACTGGGTTCCCTTAAATGCTGAAGTTTCCAGTTTATACTCTTTAGATATCTTTCAAGTTAGGCAGCTCCAATTTTTAATGAATTGTCTGTCTCCCAAGTGATTCAGAAAAGCAAGGGGTCTCTTGAGAAAGAAGACTGTCATGGTGAAAAGAGACTTTTGAATCAAAACAATTAAAATCCCTCCTCTTCTGTAGGTTACTCCCATTTGACCGACACTAAGCATTTAAGTTCCATGGACCTCAGTGTCCTTATCTGTAAAATGAAGGACCTACACTAGCTGAGCTTTGAGGTAACCTGAAGTTCTGGTTAAGAGCTTATATTTGCTCACAAAATCATCCTCCCTCTTATGCCTGCACCATTTACAAAGTATATGCCCATTCATTGGGGAATTACTGCACAAACTGTGAAATATGAACTTATATGACAAAATTGAGAAAAACGGGACCCACTTATATGAACAGTAAAAGTAGAAACAATAGAAAAATATAGATTTACACAAATAGAACTAAGAGGCAGCTAACTTGAATGAATTTAAATTACCAATGGAAATCCTGCAAAAGAAGGCATTTATCACATTTCTTTCCTTATAGTAGAAAAGTGGGAAACTAAAGGACTATTAATTTAGATGAATTAATATTAGCAGAAATGTTTTCTGAACTAAAAATGTTGTAGTCATATAGAAAATATTGTATTGTGATACATAATGAAATCTATATGTTAAATGCAGGGAAGTGGGTTTGTGATCATCCTAAAAGATGTTTCTAATGAATAGCTAAAAATAAAATAAAAGTATGAAACAGTTTTTAAAAAAAAACTGACCAGCTCTTCTCTTTTCATTATACTTCATTGAAACAATAAATAAAATAGCCATAATAAGTAAAAACTTACTTTATTGATTGGGGGAGGTTACAGTGTTGTGTAACATTGCCAAATCTAGTGTTTTCGAAGTATGGTTTATATTAAATGTTTTTGTTAAAAATGAAGAATCTATTTCAAAAGGAAAATAGCTAAATGATGACTTATATGGAGGACATTTTAGAAAGAACCCATGATTTACATTTTGATTTGGGGGTTTTGTATGAAATTGGGTGAAATAGATAGCTTCTGAGGTCTCTTGCAACTTTTTACCTTTAGGTTTTTACTAGGGATGAGTAGTAAAAGGTAGGAAGACACTACATAGAGTTGAATTAAAGAACTTAATAGAGATGAGTTGCTGAATTCTTCATTAATGTATCAAAGAGGTATTTCCCCTCCAGACACCTAACTTTCAGATCCTGAACAAAGATGTCAACACAGCAGTATTCTCTGTAATGTTGGGCATAGTTTCAAGTTTGCTCTTCATTTTGAGGAATAAATCAGCTTTTCCTTCTTTACCTATAGTTGCCTGGTTTATTTTTATTGACTGATACAAAATGGAAATTCCTTGGTAGCAGAGATCATTTCATTTTTGTCTTGATCCTTGTGACTACCATAAAGTTCCTAGTACATAGTAGGCCAAATAAATACTTGCTGGTTGACATATTGATTGACACTGTGTAAATAAGTATGTCCTATTTCCCGATAGAACTAACTGAGCTTTTTAAGATATTTCTTATTTGTAGCTTCCCTATTACTTAGATTGGAGGTTTCTTAGTTTGGGGAAAAAATGTGATAATCCTATACACAATATTATAATTTAAATCTAAAATTTGGAAACAAGGTTATGAGATTAAAAGTTAGAGAATTGCTTAATAAACTGGGATATAGCTTAAAAAATTCTATCCTAAAATGACATGTAAAGAATACTAAAAAAAAGATATATAAAGTAATACAGAGTGAAAAAAGTATCAAAACTAAGATCAAACAGAAAAGACAGAGCAGGAATTTGAAGTCAGAACTTCAAATTTAGTGCTCTTCCTATTAGAAAAACCACATTCCTGCTTAAAGAAGGGATTATTAACTTTTTGTTTGTCAAGAACTGGAAGTCTGGTGAGGCCTGTGGACCCCTTCTTTGAATAATGTTTGAATTGAATAAAATAAAGTAACATTATTACAAAAGAAATCAATTATATTGAAATATATTTATCTTTAAAAAGACAAAAAACTCAACAAGTTCATAGAGTCCATGTTAAGAATGTCTGACTTACGGTCTAGTCCTTTGGAATTCTACATTCTGCTGAAAGTTTATGAAATATGAACTGAAAATTAAATGTTTATTGAGCTTCTACTGAAGGTGAAGTGTTATGATAGGATACCTGGGAGAGAGAATCATATGAATGAAATAAGGTTCATGCTCTCCAGGAGGTTCCAACCTGGTTGTGTTCAAATGGCCAAATTTAATAAAATTGCAAATAATGAGGAAGAATTTAATAGAATAAGGACTCACAAAGCAGGACAAGATTAAACAACATATATATTGTACAGAGACCTAAAGTGATCTGAGGTTTTATGTTGTTTTTTTTTTTTTAGGTTTTTTGCAAGGCAAATGGGGTTAAATGGCTTGCCCAAGGCCACACAGCTAGGTAATTATTAAATGTCTGAGACCGGATTTGAACCCAGGTACTCCTGACTCCAAGGCCGGTGCTTTAACCACTACGCCACCTAGCCGCCCCTTGTCTAAGATTTTATGAAAAGGGCAGCATTTAAATTGTACCTTAAAGCATGGACAGGATTTAGGTAATTCAAGTGAAAGAAGTAAGATTTTTTGGAGGTGGGAGGTTAGAGAAGAAAGAAGATTACAAAACCAATTTATGTGACATTAATACAATTTTTAATTCAGGAGAAAATGCTTTGCATATAGTTGGGTAGTATTTTAAGTAGCAGGATGCCAATGGCAAGCACCTAAGGTGAATGATTTTATTTAAGAAACACAAGAAAATAGAATTGCATTCAGGTGTGAAAATGAGTTTATCAGATTTCATATCCCAGTCACTAGGACAATGCCTATGAATTTATTGCCACTTTTGAGTGGACTCCTTGATGAATCTGGACTTGAGAAATCATGTGGAAATCATGTAGAAATTGATGTTCTCTAACAAAAGGAGATGAACAGTTGATGAGGGAAATGCACTTCAGATAAGAGGGAATATTAGAACTACGTCTATAAGGAATGGGGAATTTGGTAAGATAGTCAGTAACCAACTCAATTTACCAGTTCATCACAATGCCCATAAATATCTGGTTTGAAACAAGTGACTAAACCCCCTACTCTGAGAGAAAGACAGAGACAGAAAGGTAGACAGGCACAGACACATTACAAAGACACTTAAGAGTCACAGAGTGAGAAACAAAGGTTATAAAAAGAAAAAGTACATCATGTTCGGTTTATCTTCAATCCCCAAATCTTCAGGGCTAGTTACTTTAGCAATTAGTGCAAAAATACACTAATCTTCAAACTTCTTTGTGTGCATGCCTGCATGTGTATTCTGCTATCTAAAGCACTGGGGCTATGAAATTTTACTGTAACAAGCTGTGATGGGAAAAGTCAGAGGAAAGCCTGAAAGCCTATCACCTTCCAATACTTACTAGAAATATGAGCACAGGCAGGATAGCTATCTTTTCTGAGACTCAGTTTCCTTATCTGAAAGTAGGGATGATAATATCTGAAGTTCACAGAGTACCAATAAGCATCAAATGAGATCATGTATTTAAATTATTTCATAACCTTAAAGTGATAACTGAATGGTTGCATTATTTATTTATTTGTTTATTTATTTGTTACTATCATATTAATGAGACTGACTAACTGACTATATTACTCTAGAATACTAGAATTGGAATAAATCTCCAGAATTGTCAAATCTATTCCTTCCTAAAGACATGAATTTCTCCTTACAATTTTGACAAATTGTCAGCCTTAATTATAAGAGTTCTTGTGACAGGAGCTCATTATTTTTCAGAAGACAATTTCATTTCAATCAATCAATAAACATTTATTAAGTGCCTACTCAGTCAAGCACTTTGGTCAGCAAATCCCTAGAATTTTAAGTGTAAGCATATGTCATTTCCTGTGAGAAATCTCTCTTGCATGCTTTAATAATTCACTTGTTAGCATATTTACTTATCTATATTCACCTATTCACCCCAGTAGAATAGAGATCCTGGAAGGCAGGATTTGTTTTCATTTCCTTTCTTTTTTTTTTCTTCTAATCTTGGAGACTAGCATAAGTCTGTAAACAGAGTAGACATTTAATAAATGTTTATTGGATTAAATTGAAAGTGTTTTATAATGATCTCAAATCTATTTCTCTCTAACTCCTATGCCATGAGTGCTTGTTTGTAGTTGTTTTTTAACTTCTACAGTCAAGGAGAATAATTTACTAGTTCTTCTCCCTTTAAAATTGTGTAATTTAGCTGGAAAGACAAGCTATAAAAGTATGAAAAGGTAAATGTCTACAAATTGAAGTAATAAAGATAACAGTAAATTGCTATTATAGGGTAGTACACGATTAATTTCTAAGTGAGAATAGATAAATTTTGGAATTAGAGTTCACATGATGGAGAGATCACTGTGGTCTAGGTTTAGGACTTTGTGAAGGTCTCATTGGAGAGGAGGAAAGCAAAAACAAGTTTAGAATTAGAGAAAACGAAGGGGGTTTTTCTACTGGGGAGATGCCACAAGAAAAGGCAGAATGTGGGAAAGTAGGTATTTGGAAATTTGGGCTAGATTTTGGATTTGGACTATAGAGACATAATACTTAGGAATGCTATGAGGGCTAGCTTCGATCCAATGGAGATAGCAGTTGAAATCATGGGATTTGAATATATCTGATAGCCTCAGATAAGAGATGGAAAAAAAAGGGTTTGATCAAGGGAAATGGCTACATTGGAGGAGAAAGAGATAATCAAGAGTCACAGTAAAGGAACAGTTGGAGAAACTTGAAAAAAAAAGAATTTTTTTGGAAGTAAAAAAAATAATTAGCCAAGAATCTTGTTTCAAAGCAATCTCAGAATTATCAAGAATAGAAAAATGTCCATTGGATTGGGTGATTCCCTTTGAGAAAGTAATTTGAGTGGAATGGTAAGAACAGAAGCCATATTATAAAGGGTGGTAAGAAGGTAACAATAAAAGGATTCTGAAAATGTGAAGACAAAAATAGTTTTAAAGACCATCTCCACTGGGACAAGGGGAACATTCTTATATATTCATGTTCCACCTATGACTAAAGTTAGAATGAAAGCACATTACTTATACCATGAGACAAATAAAATTATTTTCAGAGATAAAATGGAAAAGAAATATACTCTAAATGTATGATCTCAAATCATGACTGTTTTAATACTGTAGATGAGTAATATACTAGCTTTTAGGAATTTAATGAGAAATATAGAGGATATCACCACCAAATCAATTCTATTAAAGACATCACATTTTCTCCCATAGCTTGAACAGTTTGGAAGGTAGTAAATAAGCATACAATAATCTTGCATCAAGAAAAGGACAACAATGCTGATAAACATGCCTCTTTCAAATTAACAGCAGCAAATGGATGGTTGCATTACTTTCACTCTAGAGAGTATTATATGTAAACCGCATAACACTTTAGTCAAGGACTCCATGATAAATGAATTAAGCTTTGTGGCAATAAATTCTAATGCCTACTTAAAAAATGAACTCAGTCACATATTCTCACTGGCTACAGGACCAAGAGATATTTCTAATATTGGAAATGGAAATGAACATCTTATTTCCAGTAATATAAACTGCAAATTGAATAAAAGAGGCATATGGTTAAGGCATAGTCTCCTAGATCATGACCATAAATAACAATCACTTCTCTGAAATGTTCATATGTCTTCCTATTGTCAAGAACCCTTCATTCACAAATTGTTAACCTGCTTCTTTACATGGTGTGATCTGCATCTGAGCTAAAGAAATTTGTTTTCATGTACCTAAGTTTATACTAAGCATTATAGTCTACAGATATTTTATGCAAGTGAATACTTGGTCACATACATTTATTTGGAAATATTAAAATAATTTTTCCAGTCAAAATAAGTAGTGTTCAGGTTAAATTATCAAAAAAATCTTAAATACAGCATTTTATCTGCACTTCTCTCTGTACTATCTGTTCTATACTTCATTCAATTTGCCAAGTCGCTACCACTACACTTAAAGAATTTATTTATTTATTTGCATTACTTTTCTGCAAATTTCATTTCAGTGTTCACCAAAATTCTGAGCCAAAGGAAAGCTCTGCAGTAACCTTTCTCTTATTAAGTTATTGCTGTCTTCTAACTTAACTTAATTTTTTTCCAGTGAGTCTTGAAAATAATTTTTTATTAAAAGAGGAGCCCTATAATTAAACGGAATGAGATTCAAGTAGGCTATATAATTGGCTTTTCATTAAGCTTTTCATCATCTGACACCAAAGGTACAATTAGAAGAAAATTCATCTGAATTGTACCCTAATTCACCCCTTCCCTCACAAAAAGGATTTGGTATTACACATATTTTGACAAAATAGGATGACTTTAGATTTCAGTTTTCTATTTTTCTCTATCAAGACTTTGAGTTTCATTGGGTTTAAAGAAGAATTTATTTATATTGACAAGAACACAATCAAACTTTAAGGCAGACCTATGCTAACTTCTTAAAATTAGTCATTGTGATCTTGTCCTTTTTAAAGATGAGAGCAAAAAAAACTGAAACAGAGAAACAAATAAAGTCTCCCAATTCTTTGAGTTTAAAATATAACTTCTTATTCAAATGGTACTTCATAACTAATAGAATAGGTTTGCATTTTGCTAGTGGGCAGAGGATATTTCAAATATTCCTTTTAGATAAATATATCTTAAATGCAAACAGCTTATGGCTTTTTAAATTAAGAATTCAAATAAGGTTTTCATGGCAAGCAAAGAAATTGAATATATTTCAGTTTTAAAAGAATTTAATTTGTGTACTTATACATTAAAATCTTTTACAGGTGCCTAAATTTGCCTAATCCTCCTGTTCCAATTCTGTCAATTAAAAATTATAGATGCAATAAAAGTAATCATATAGAATCCACCAAAAAGAAATAAGAAAGAGCTCATATCTTTTTCTGACCTGCTTTTTAAAATGCAGCTCCTAAATCTAGATGCCAAAGAATTTAATGTTTAAAAAAAATTTGAGATTCTCATATACTATGAAAATCATTTGCTAATCACCCATATTAATTATATCATAACAGATGATACATTTAAATTATCATCAGAACATTAAAACATCAAATTATCTGATAAATATATCTGATTTTGTTTCTTATAAGTATTAATCACACCTTTTCTATGCATTGTATGTAGTAGTTACCTCAGTAAAAAGTGTACAAGGAAAGGTTAACAAGAATGTGATTGGAAAATCAAATGCAATCAAGCGCTCCCTACTTATGACCTCTCCACCATGGTGCCTCCTATCTTTTCTGTGACCCGAGTTTGTGTCTGTTCCATCTGCATAATTATAGGCTCTAAAGTCTCTGGATGATGACTAAGTCTATATTCTGCACTACATTTAGCACATTTTTCATGCTCTATAAATTATTAATAATAACAGCGATAATAGCACATACATTTTTCTTAATAAACAGGAAAATGAGAACATCCCAATTGTTGCATGTTCAGTCTATCTTTCCTCTTCCAGTTTTTAAGACACCTGAAGGAGGCATTTCTCCCACCTGCCTATTTCTTCCCATTGATTGGCTCTTTCTTCCATGCCATTAATCTTCCTAACTTTTTCTACCTATGTCTAGTTGTCCTTTAAAAAAGAAAAAAAAACACTTTAACTCTACCCCTTTAAATTTCTCCATTTGATCCTTCCTTCACATATGCCCCTAAAACCTTAGTGACTCTTCCTCTAAACATAGCTAGATAGTTAGACTGAATATTCATGTCAAGTAAGAGAAATTATGCTTTTTTTTGAGGGGTAAGGAGTACCTTAAAAAACACTTGAAACATGCAATTTACATTCCTACATGTATAAATGTATATGTACAATATTTTACAGTTATTGGTGAGTTAAGGTTTATAAATAACTTTCTTTATAAGAATTTTGGGACATAGATATTATGCATATTTTTATTCTCACCTTATTTATTTTAGTCTAGGAAACCAAAATCCAGGTTAATTTTTTTAAAGATTTCATGGTTAATAATCAGTTGTTAGAGCCAGAATTTGAAACCATCTAAAAGCAAAAGGATATCTTTTGTCCTACTACAGGCTACCTTTCCTTCTTCTACTATTTTTAAAGAGAACAATTTTACAGACAAGTCTACTCTTTCTTGTATATTATTACATTGACAATATGATTGCTGTTATCAGTCCAGATGCAATGCATTTGTAACTGTTATAACTTTCTTTCTTAGCTTTTGCTACTTTCTTAAGAAATTCCAAACAGTTTCCCTAAGAAATCTATCCCAGTTACATCACTTTTTAAACTGTCCTTATTTTCTCTTATGCTGCTCTCTCCCTATGATGCTTATTCCCTAATGGCTACTACTGCTGATCAGCCCGACTGCAACACTCTTGTAAACTATCCTTAGTTTTCTCCTTTGCTTTGCTGAGTTCCTTCCTGCTATTTATAATATTGTAACTTTGTAATCTTTACTAAGAGTCATAAGAAATCTAGCCCTTATTGTTTAACAATATAGTCATCAAATTATGCCACATATGCATGAACTGTCTGATCCTTAGTTCCTTTATCTAGGAAAACAGAGATATGGTCCCAGCCATACAACTCCTGCCTACTTTAAAACCTGTGTTTTAAATTAATCATTAATAAGGAAGCATTTATTTAGCCCCTGGTATGTTCATGATAATGTTCTAGCCACTTAAAAGGAAAAATGAAATAATTCATGTTCCTTCAAGAAGCTTGCATTCTATCATTAAATATATATATTTCAAAGCAAATTTAAGGTAATTTAGAGAAGGCCCAAGCAAACTGAAGTAATCTGGGAAAGTTTCATGATGGAGAATTCTAAAGAAAATTAGAGGCTATTTTCTTAGGTATCAAAGGTAAGGAGTGAATGCAACCCAGATATAGAATATAGATAACCTAGGAAAATACATGGAAATGGGAGATGGGATGGGATGTAAGAGGAGTTAGCAAGTTGAAGAGATTCTAAACCTACTTTAAATATATTCAAATATGAAAAATTTAGGGCCAAGGTGCTATTACAAAATGAGTCTAAAATTAAGGTTTATTTTGTAAAAATATCTAGATCTGTTTCCTTGCTTACAAAATCCAACCTGTAATAAAATTATAAACTAAGCACTAGCTATGATTTAAGGTCAGTATGTCTTAGATCCAATTAAAATAAATCCTGCTAACAGCACTTTTAAAAAATCACTTAGCTTGTTAAAACATATAAAATGTTTGGATCCCCTGGGTTGTATTAAAATGAAGGTACAGTGATGAAAAAAAATTACTTCTCATTTCACAAGGTCACAGTCCAGTTAAAAATAAGGTTTTTTATACTGTTTTCTCCAATATCTTTGATGCCATCACTAAGCAAGCAAAGACTTCTCCTTCTTGTTTCTTCCACAAAAAACCTTCATCTTCAGTGTATTTCATGTAATTAATTTTTAATACATTAATCTTTATTGTATTTATACAATCCTGTAAATAAGAACAAAAATGACTAGTTTTGGGAGTCCCCCAAAGGTAATTTGGTTGGTTTATTTTTTCAGATTGTCTAATTTTAGATTGTCTGCAAAAAATAAATAGAAAAAGAAATGAAGGATTATAGAACTAAGTCGGAGGGGACCTTAGATATCTTTCAATTCAATCTCTTGATTTTCTCAGTGAGTAAAATGAAAAGAAATATTAAATGGTTTCCACAATGGCACAAAAATGCTAGGTAGATGATTCAGAATTGGAACCCTAATGCTCTACTATCATATTTACTCGTTTTTTCAGAGTTCTCTAAGCAGTGAGCCAGCAAAGTGCAGGAGCACTTGAGTTGGAATTAGAGAATATGATTTCACTTGCTTGAGTGACTTTGAACAAGTTATTGAATATCTCTCAATCTCTGTTTCCTTCCTGATACAAAAAGAAAGGAAGGATGAAATGAGAAAGGAAAAAATGAGGAAAGACAGAAAGAGGAAAAAAAGAGTCCTGGTTTAGAGATAAATAGGTACTCAGTGAAGGGAATCAGCATTTGATGATAATTAAGGGAGGAGGAGGGGGAAAAAGAATTCAAAGTGCTCTTATAAATAAATATGAATAAGAAAGTTATAGAAAATAGCTTAGATAGTCATAACCCAATATAATAGATAAGAACCTGTTCATGTGTATTTCTGTATTACTTGTATGCTATAAAGTACATGCGAATAGAGATAAACTTATCTATGTCGTATATATATATATATATATATATATATATATATTTATATCTGTGTTGTGGGGGGGGCTTCCATTTATAGATATGGGTAGATCAACTTTACTCACATTCAGAGAACCATTTATGGCCATTCAAAAACCAACACATGTCAACACATTTTAAAAGAGAGCTATTAATAATGTAAATGTCAAGTTACCTTTGACATGATAAGAAAAATAAATACTACTGAATGGATTAGATAGAGCTTAGAGGACACTGTTCTGATAACTTTAAAGAGCAAAGAAGACAGAGATATATTTATTTTATTTTTCTCTGTTAAGAGTACTAAGAATATTTTGTGTAGGGCTAACCTGGCAAACTTTTCTGCAATTAGAATAATATGAAGTCATAATAGTGATAGATTTGGAACTATAAGGGACATGTGAGGTCATTGATTTTGACATATGCTGTGTGTATGTGTGTGTGAGATGAGAAAACTGGAAAATATTATGGCAAAAACCAGGTATAGACCAACATCTCACACCCTATACCAAGATAAGGTTGAAATGAGTACAGGATTTGGATATAAAGGGTCATACATGAGCCAATTGGGAGAACAATGAATAAATAGTTCAACAGTCAGATATATGGAGATGGGAAGAATTTATAAGCAAACAAGGGATAGAGAATATTATGAAATACAAAATGGATACTTTTGATTACCTTAAATTAAAAAGATTTTTCACAAACAATACCAATGTAATCAAGATTAAAAGGAAAGGAGAGATGAGAAATCATTTTTATAGCCAATGTTTCTGGTACAGGTCTCATTTCTCAAATATATATAGAGAGAAATGAGTCAAATTTATAGGAATGTTATTCTTCAATTGATAAATGCTCAAAGTATATGAACATCTTTCAGTTGAAATTAAAGTTATACAGTCATATTAAAATGCTCTAAATCATTAGTGATTAGAGAAATATAAATTAAAACAATTCTGATGTACCACATTTATCTATCAAATTGGTTAATATGACAGAAAAGGAAAAAAATATGTAAATGTTGGAGATATGGTGGAATTGTGAACTGATCATCCATTCTGGAGAGCAATTTGGAACTATATCAAAGAACAATAAAGCTGCGTATACCCTTTGATCTAGCAATACTACTACTAGGTCTATATCTCAAAGAGAGCATAAAAATGGAAAAAAGACTCATGTGTACATCAATACTTATAGCATTTCTATTTTTGTTAGTGGCAAAGAATTAGAAATTGAGGGGATGTTTATCAATTGGGGCATGACTTAACAAATTGTGTAATATGAATGTAATGAAATACTACTATTCTATAAGAAATAATGAGCAGTTAAATTTCAGAAAAAACTGTAAAGACTTACATGAACTGATGATGAGTGAGCAGAATCAGAACATGGTATGCAGCATATTGTGTAATGAAGAACTTTGATAGACTTAGCTCTTCTCAGCAATACAATGATCCAAGACAAATCCAAAAGACTTGTGATGGAAAAACTATCCAGAGCCAAAGAAAGAACTATGCTGATCATAACATTGTATTTTTACTTTTTTTCTTTTTCAGTTTATCCCTTTTGTTCTGGTTCTTTCACAACATCACTAAAGTAGATGTTTAACATGATTGTATATTTATAACCTATATCTTTTTGCGTGCTGTCTTGGAGAGGGGGCAGCATAGGGAGAGAGGGAAAAAAATTTGGAACTAAAAATCTTACAGAAATTAATGTTTTAAACTATAATTACATATAATTGGAAAAAAATAAAATACTATTTAATGTCCAAAAAAGACAGAAACAAGCATCCCATGATCTTAGAGCTGTAAAGAAGCTCTGAAATAATCTTAATCAAAAGATTCAACCTGTTGGTCATGAAACCAATATCATCTTGATTTTTATTATTATTATTATTTCTTTTACTTTTTTATCTAGAACTGTGTATGGAGAAATCCTCACGTGGAAGTCACCTATATGAATGCAGACTGGCAACATGCCTCTAATTTAATTTTAGAGTCATTGAGATACTGAGCTATTAAATGACTTTTCCATAATCACATAGCATATGTGTGTCAGAGGCAATATTCCAACTCAGGTCTTCCTAACTCCAAGACTGAACTACTATGCCATATCGGCTTTCATATATACAAAATGTATATCATGATTCTGTAGAATAAATACTTTATCTACTGAACATATATATAATATATATATATATTTATATTTATATGGCCTATACAAGTACCTATGTGTATTTCTATTTTTTCTGAATGTTGTCAATGTTGTGATTAAATATAAATCACTTAAAACATAACTAAATTATTATAATGTCATCATCATGCATTTTCTCTTCCAATGGATATTAATAGGCAAATTGTGACATTTTCTGGTGAGAAAAAAATAAATAAAAAACAGATTCTCATATCTGGAAAGTTGAATATCCCTGATCTAATCTACACACCGGTTTTTTAAAAAATGAGAAAACTGAGGCCTAAATAAACTAACTAATTTGACCTATTCCCTAATCCAACAGAATCATATTTATAAAATTTTTAACTATATTAATAGCCATCCCATAATCTCAGTTATGCAATGTGCAAATTGCCTCCCTAGGGGGTATGAAATAAACTTCAAAAATAACTGAAGGTATATAATATAAGAATAAAAACCAAAAGATTTAGATAAGCAATACATTTGCTTACATAATGATGGATGGACATAATATTAGAGTTAGTAGAAACCTTAGAGATCATTAAATTCATTCCTCTAGTTTATATCTGAGTATGCAGCAAAACCAGATTCTACCTCCAGCTCTTCAAACTCAGATTCACAATTACAGAAACAAACTGGCTGATAAAGTAAATACTTTGCTCTAAATCTGTAGTATAGTGTAAAAAAAGCCAAAACACACAGACCGAGTTAGAGAATGTTGATTCAAATACTACCTTTGAATTACTACTTGTGCTATTTTGGACAAATTAATTTTGTTCATTGGTTTTCATTTGCCCCATTTATAAAATGAGGAGATTGTACTCAAAAGACCCTGAGGTCACTCACAGTTCTAGATATATGATCCTATGGTGCAATTTTTGTAATGAAGTTGCCTGAATGTCTTATTCTGTGATGGTTTGGAGTTGAGAAAAAGCTAAATGACAGACATTTTTTTCTGAGGTAGAAAATCATAAAACCATTACAGATTTACCTAAATAAGATCTTTGCTTCCAATTACATTGCTCATATGAAATGCAATGCATGAGTTTTCTTCATTTTATTAGGAACAAATTTCTCCCACTACCACCAATTTTTAATTCAACTTTACAGGAAAGTCTGTGCTCATGTTAAAATCACATTGAGCATTACATTATTACCTGGTAGCAGCTGTTAATGTTCACCACCACAGTGTCTGTGTGGTGTTGGTTTATAGGAAAGACATTTGTTCCATTTGCTCTCATTTCAACAACATGTTAGGAAGTGATTAATTGAACACCACACATCAGGATTTGGTAAATTGAGAATGCTAGAACTGAATTTATATGGGCCACTTGGAAACTAAAAGCATTATTGAGCTGGCCTGTCTTGCTCCCAGGTTCAAAATGAAAGACAAACAATCAATAATTCAAATTTAAAAGGGTAGTTTAGGGAGAATAGGAAAAAGAACATTGGGACAGAAATTAGGAAACTTGAGTTCAGGCACTTAATATACCACCAATGAGTTGTGTTTTTTTGAGAAGTCATTTTTTTTTGAAATCTCAGTAAAATGAGAGTTGGACCAGGATCTAGCCATTCAATGACTTCTAAGGTTCCATACAGTTCCAATTTCTATGTTTAATATACTAAAACAAATTCCAACTCTGACATTCAAGGTTCTAATGACCTTTTCAGTCGAAAAGATCACTGGCCTTGGAATGAGCAGACATGAGTTTGAAGGCCAACTCTAACATTTACTTACGGATCTATGAGACCTGGGAAAGACCTTAGTTTAAAAAGGCCAGTGTCTCCCACTGTTTCTAGAGTTATTGCTAGTGATCCTGAACTATGCCTTGCCACTGGCTTCTGAGGGCTCTAGAGGAGAGAATGAGGCTGATAACTGCACAATTCTGCCTCATTCAAATCCAATTCAACTTGCAAGTCATCATCTTCTAATACCATTAGATCTCTTCATGAATGAATGATAACAAACAACATGGGCTTTGCAAGGCCAATTCAACCTCTAAAGGTTTTCTCTCTTCTCATCTCTGCAAGAAGACAATTAGACTAAATTTTACTTAGGATTCCTTGGAACCCTCAAATCTACAGAACAAAGTTTTATGTTCTATGTATCAAAGTCCCATCCAACTACAGTATCTTCTGTTCTTAGTTGTAAGTTTCCTTACATTTCTGGCATTCTAAAGGTTCCACCATCATTATGGTCTAGCATTCTCAATTTTCCTTACTATGAAGAAGGGAAATGAGGCTGAAGCAAAAAAGACACTATAAGTTTCAATTCCCTGATTCCCTTTCTGGTGAACTGAACAATTTTCTTGACGTTTTCTGCTACCAGCACCACAATTTTATGTGATAAGCAATTACATATAACACAGAATGCCTTCAGACATTGAGAGCTGTGGCACTTCAGAAATATTAAATATTTGTCCTTTTCTTTCAAGGACTCAGCTGGTACATTTCTGGATAAACAAATGTGGTCTAGAAAATAAATATTTACAGCCAACACTGAGATACAGAAATCAAAGAATGAGCAGTATTATGTGATAGCCTGTACTGGAAAATTTTGCCAAGATCAATGAATGTAGTTGTATTTATAACATGTTCTTTCTCCATGTGCTGATTTATCACATTTAATTAATCAATAATCATTTATTAAGTGATTATTATATGCCAGATTATTTGATAAACTCTAGAGATACAAACAAAGGGAAAAATAGTTTTAAAAAAATCTCTAGAAGGCTGGAGTGACCAGCAGATTGTGGTGCCTGAGTTCAAATCCAACCTCAGACACTTAATAATTACCTAGCTGTGTGGCCTTGGGCAAGTCACTTAACCCCACTGCCTTGCCAAAAAAAAAAGCAATGAGTTGGGGAAATGCTAGGAAAAGCATAAAGTATAGAAATAAAGAATAAGAAGATTTTAAAACTAGGAACTGAATAGATCACAGCCTGAAAGTTGTAGGATTTATTCTGTCTTAAAAAAAAACACATGATGGGCTTTCAAGGATGGTGACACAAATACTACTAAATTTGCTGGTGCAGTGGACAGAGTGGGAGGCTCAGAGACAGGAAAACTTTTTCCTGAGTTGAAATTCAACATCACTCTTACTGTGAGATCCTGGGCAAATCACTTAACGTTTTGCAGTTTGCAGTTTTCCGATCTGTAAAATGACCTCAACAAGGAAATGGCATACCATTGTGGTATATTTGCCAAGGAAATTCCAAATGGGATCATGAAAAGTCAGACATGAATGAAAGGACTGAACAACAATGTATGAACTTCAAACCTGAATGTTCTTTTTATTATGGTGCATTTAAATGTATAGAGAATTATATAGGATTTTTCAGCGGAAGCACCACTATATAGTCTGCCAGATTAATTCACCAAAATAAAATACAGTCCATCATTTAACTACAGTTCTTTAATTATAACACTGGTCTGAATTTTCGGTCTTAGTTACATGTAGCAAAGAAAAATATGGGAAACCTGTTCTTATTAATCTTCCAGATACAAGATTTTGCAATAGGTAAATCACTTTGTTGGCAATCTCCTTCCTTCCTTTCTGAATTGGCACTCACCTCTAATCCTAATAACTAACTGTCAAAATTTCAGGCAGGGGATAAGAAGGAACCAAAAAATTCCAGGGAAGACAAGGGAGGAGGGGCAGCAAGATTATGTAGGAATGTCATTCCTCCTTTAGAATTTGTTCTTGGAGCCAGACCCCTTAAATCATATAATTTAGAACTAGTTGGAAGAATACTTAGATCTCATTGATTCAAACATCCTATTTCATGACTGAGGAAAATGAAGGAAAGGATTTTTTACAAAATACTACATCAAGCCTTAGAGGAAGGATTTTAGACCAGATTTCCTGTTTCTATCGCATATTGGTTTTTCATTTTTCTTTCTTCAACTTTTGAATTTAGAGACTTTTCAAACAATATCTTACTTGTTTGTGTTTTTAATTCTTTTTTTAAAATTTCCCACAACATCTCCCATGGCAATGATAGCACAGCTTCTCTCTGTCTGTCTGTGTCTCTGTCTCTGTCTCTGTCTCTCTGTCTGTCTGTCTGTCTGTCTGTCTCTCTCTCTCTCTCTCTCTCTCTCCCTCCCTCTCCCTTGTTTTGGTAAGCTGAGTAATTATAGCTTGAGTATTACTATAGTGCTTTAATGAAGGATAGTTCTAGTTTTTTGTTTTTCATTTCATCATTCTTATTACGTGATAAGGAAAATTTATTTAGCCAAAGGATGTAGCAACATCATCCATTGTTCTTATTCATTCATTCATCTAGTCACTCATGAATTAAACATTTATTCAACAACTAACAGAAGACAGCTTTGAGGGAAATAAATTAAAAAAATTATGGTGCCTAACTTCATGAAACTTACAGTCTATTACAGGGAGAAAATACATACACAAAGATAATGGTAATGTGTAATTTTTATATTGTTTTGATTAAATGTTTAGGGTTTAAAAAATAGAAAACACTAAGCTACTAAAGAAAAAAACAATAACAATGTTTACTCACATTGAGGAAATTATCAGGCATGGGTTTTCTATAACACATTAGTTGCTTTTAAAGAAAAGCGAGTCTATTCCTGAAGATACATATTTTCAATGAAATCTGCCTGTAATTTATCCACTGCAGAAGCAAAAGTAATCTGTAAGTTATCATATCCTAAGTTATAATAATATGAACTGAAAGGGACTTTAAAAGGTTATTTAGTACATTCCTTTTCTTTTGCTTTTAGGAACCCCTCATTCCACAGGTACCCCTCTTCTTTGCTATGAACATCAAGAGCTTTAGAGAAGTGAAGACCTAGTCAGAAGCACAGAAAAACGGTAGTCAAGGTTAGAATAAGAGGAACTGGGAAGCATTCACTTGTAACAAGTGCTTTATATTGGACCTAGATACTACTTCTATTCATCATACTCCATAAGGGATCGTAGACTGCAGTATTGACCAGAAGGCTTAGAGATGAGGATATAACATTCCTATAATAGAGTTTGTAGCACATTCTGCATTTCAGTGAAACAAAGGACCCTAACTCTAGACTTTCTACATGTGTATTTGAAAACCAGTCCTATGGAAAAATGAGTCAATCCTCTTATTGGTACTCCATTGTTGCACTCCTTCAACTGCTCAATGCAAAATTTAAATTATTTATTACTTAGAATTCCAGGGTCCAAACTGATCCTATATCTGGAGAGCAGACTTAAGGTTCTGGAGAATAATGAACTCCCAGTCCTATTGCAATATTCTATCATGTGATATTTCTTCAGTTATTAATTATTACCTATTTATTTACTTAATGATTCTAGAAATAATGGCAAAAAATTCTACATTTTGCATTCAAATATGCATAGTCTACTGTGGAAAACCAATTCTAATTTGCCATGGTCTCACGACTAGTACTCTGAAATGCAGCAAAGGAGGAAGGGTTAACAGGTGGGTGGGAGCTTAGTGCTAAATTTTGGTATGTTCAAAATCTACACATCCCTCGACAAGCGGCAGAGTCAAAAAACAAATCTAGATCTTCTTACTATAAACCAGGATTATTTCCATTATACTTTATGCTAAAGTCACTGGCTTATCTGTCATTTAAAAGGAGTTAAAAATATGTGCTGAATGAATTAAAATATTATATAAAAAGACAATGACCATTCAATCAAGGGACCTAAATTCAATCTCATTTCTAGCTCTTAGAACATAATTATATAAGCCTTAATTTCCTCATCTGTAAAAATTAAAATACTGTGCTTGAATTATATATCTCACAGAGCTATTACGAAGGAAAGGTTAAAGTACAAAAATGTGAATAATATTATGCTAAATAATAATTAATAATAATAATAATAGCTAACAATAATATAGTACTTTCTATAAATGTGCCAAGCTCTGGACAAATATCTCATTTAATCCCCATAACATTCTTGGGGGGTGTACATGCTATTATTATCTCCATTTTACAAATGAGGAAACTAAGACAAACAGGTTAAGTGACTCATCCATGGTTCCACAGTTAATGAGATACTGAGGCCAAATTTGAATTCAGGACTTCTTGAATGCAAGCTTGGTGTTCTACAGACTATGCCACTTAGCTAACTACTTGAGAAAGAACTTGTTAGTCAGGGAAGAAAAAAATAAAAGATGGGATTCAGGGGATCTAGGTTTTCATTCCATCTCAATAGAATGATACATGTTTTGGGGAAAGTCAAACTCTCAATTTCAACTTCTCAATAAAAGAGGTTTGATATTTTCTTATAAATATAAATTCTTATATATTTGTTATCTTAAATATTACATTATAAACAATCATATAAAATTAAAAATAATCTCATATAATTCTTATACTTTGCTTATCCTATGGCTTTATGAAAAGGATAAAGCTTAACTACATATGGGAACTGTGAATGTGAGGCATTGTGAATTTATTATATTCATCCATTAGAGAAACAGTAAATTCTGTCTTAGTAGTGGACACATCTAAGAAGGCAAGAGGAATTTATTTACTAACTAATGTCAATGAAAATCTACATCTCATGATGTTACAAAGCCTTTTGATCAAAGTAAAAGTTAACAATGTGGTCACCCACTGAGGAAAACTGAACTCTGGCTTTAAATAATTAACAATTCTTTATCTTTAACAAGTATAAGGAGAACACTGTCAATGGTGGAGGCAAGATGTTAGTCTTGTCAGAGTATTAATATGTACAGCTCTGCCCTCATGCAAATATAACACTGGAGTCAATTAAAATGAAGGGTCATGAATGGATAGAATTATCTTTACTATACCTTCCAATTTCCTTGGAATCGTTTCTAGTGATTTCCAGTTTCTTCCTTTAGACAGCTACTAATGAAATCTCCAGATATCAAGAGTCAATGTCTTTATTTTACCCATAAGTTAGGACTCATTTTAGCCTTAGAAATCTTTATCCTCTGTCTCTGAATAAAAATAAGTATATATATATATATATATATATGTATATATATTATATATATACATATATATATATATATATTATATATATACTTAATTTTTATATCTACTTTAAAAATAAAATACATTCTCTAAATTGTCAAATGTATCAGAATCAATAGGCTAATCACAAATGACTGAGAAAACTTAGCTTCTAAATCCAGTCCAATTGGTCATTTCTGACTTTGGAAAAATCATAACTTAAACTTATCAGTTTCATCATCTGTAAGATGGAGTTAAAAATTCATTGCAATGCCTTTTCACATAATGATAACATGTCAGAATCCCTGAAATTATACAAATGGGTTTGGGTTATTGAACTTTTAAAGTAACTTTTAAGTAAAGAGTTATTATTATTATTAAGTACTATACTAAAGGCATTTACTTGATTTCTAAATCAATAAAGTTAAAAAAGCTGCTAGTTGCAGTAGTAGAAGAAAAATACATATTGATAATAATGCCAATCAATTATAGTAGTAGAAGCAGTACCAAGAGTAATAGCAGTAATATTAACCACTATCATTTAAAGTTTGAAAAGTACTTTGCAACATTAACTTATTTAATTCTTATAAAAACCCTGAAAGAGATGCTAAAACTAAGGCTTAGAGGTATTTAGGGAATGTTCTAGGGTCACAGAGCTAAGGAAGAATTTGAATTCAGAACTTCCTATCTCCAAGTCACCAGTTAACCCATTGTGTTGCCTAGATGCCTAGGACTGAGGTAATGGTGCCAAAGGTCATTGTTCCTTACAGAAATCTTTCTAAGATGTGATATATATATATATATATATATATATTGCAACCCTTCCTAAACATAGCACTGTTAGACTTGTTGTTTAGCCAGTTCAGTTGTGTCCAACTCTTGGTGACCCCATTTGAGATTTTCTTGGCAGAGGTACTGGAGTGGTTTGCCATTTTCTTCTCCATAACTGGCACTCTATCTTCTGCACTACCTAGCTGCCCAAAAAGTATATAGGAGATAATAATTTATCTTATCCATGCTCATTCTGGATCATTAGGAACTTCAATTACTATAATATAGAGATTCAGATCCAAATAGAGATGGTGTAGAATAAAGAGACAAACAAGCATAGTCCCATCAGTAGAAGTTGATTCCTTGAAAAAAAATCCTTGAGAGCATCTAACATTGGAGGTATTTATCTCTTTCTCATAAAGGTACAGTGGCTGTTTGCCAGTGTCCATCCCTCCACCTAAATACTCCACACAGCAGAGCTGCTCTATGACTGATAAGCCTTTATAATGGCACTGTGTCAACCTTGGCTATTTGTGTTACCAGTCTGCAGAGCTGTTCTCCCCGTCTTTTCATCACTGGCACTCTTTCCTTTATCTATTTATTAGTCTAAAATTTGCCTTCTAATTTTTGTGCTTCTAATTTTTGCTAGAATAATGACATATTCATAAAGCACTTTGCATATATTAACACATTTTATCCAAATAACCCTAAAAGATGGATTCTATAAGTATCATTATTCCATTTTACAGATAAACAGTAGCTCAGAGGTTAATGACTTGTCTATAATTGCAGAGTTCATAAGTTCCAATTCCTATGCCAAGCTAAAATACTATACATTAGAATGTATGCTAGTTCAAGGCAGAGATAATTTCATGTTTAGCTATATCTCCCATATATTGCATAATACTTTTATATAGCAGGTATGCTTGCTCAAGTGCATTAACTATTGGTAGACATCATTTTTCATTTGGAAGGGTAGATTAGACTAGCAATGGCTTCACTCTAATTCCCAAAGTGTATAATATTCAAATGACTGAAATGAATTTCAATCAATTTCCTGATTAAAATCTGAATTTCTATTAGAGAACTAAGAAAATAGACCAGGGCACATTAAGAAATGGCAGGACATTTACAAAGCTCAAATGACTCCAGTCATAAATCTATTCTTTCTACCACTTCCACATATGGATCCATTTCTGACTTTTTTCCCCTCTGCTTAGAAAAATTTAGGAATTTTCAACATGAAACTCATTAGAACACATTCAGTTAAGTTAGGTCAATCCCTGTCTTATTTATTTGCATAAGAATGTGAAATGCAGCCTGTAATGGAGAAAGATTTCAACCTATAGTCATTAAAAGACCGGGACTCTACTCTCAATACTTTCACTATCAAGCTGTGAGACCTTGAGCATGTTACTTAACCTTTTTGAGGTTAAATAAACCTCTTGAAGTCACCTTCTCCATGTCTTTTCTGGTTCACTGGCCAGATAGTGTCCTTTCCTCGCCTGAAATGACCTCATAGTTATTTTGTACGTTTTCTCTGTATTTATGTGATATGTGCCCCATTCAATGCTCTGATAGAATGAATGTTCTTTGAAGGTATTTTTATCTCTTCAGTTCTTAGCATAGTAGCTGGCATGATCAATATTGTCAACTGATTGAAACTCAGCCCAGAAATCTACCCATTATGTTGCTACATAGATTTTTTCAATGATAGGCATTGCCAGGTGCAATGAGAAATACATGGAAAGAATGAAGGATTAAGAAAAAAAATACTGATGTTAGACTGATTGGTAACTTTTTAAAAGCCACAAGATGCCTAAATGAGCAATATTAAGGATTCTTGTCATAGTTTCAATTTAAGGGTTAACAGCTGTTATTTAGGGAAAGTGCTCCTATGAATTATAATTGCATTCATTTCTTTCACAATGAATGTTTTCATTCAAAGAATTTTGCTGCTCTCTGTGGGCATGATTAATATGCATGTGTTAAAACAATATCCAGAAACTTCAGGATACTGGGGGGAAATGCTGGTCAGTTTTTCCTACCTTTGAGACTGCTTTAAATAAATGTCTATACCTCTGAAATATGTTTCCTCAAAATGGGTTGTCTGCTTATCAGGGCTACTGCTGTCATGGTGACTTTCATTCCCGATATCTCCAGGGGCAATCATGCTAAGTTTTTATTCCAATGGATTGTGCCAATAAAAGCCATCCTCACATTTGGAGCCTTCAAGAGGTAGCTTTTCTATTGCAGGGAAGAAAAACAAAGCCAGAAAGATGAAAGGAGCTATCTTTTAAAAGAAACAAAAAGGCCTCTACAAAAGGAGTGCATAAATAAAGGAGGAAAAAATACTATTCATTATGTTGGAGGTGAGAGTGACAGAATAGGAAGATTACCCATATTTCTCACTGTGACAATTTTCACAATATTACTTTGGTGGTATTCAAGTTTGTTTATCTTTTTTAAAATTCATATTGAAGGGTTGTGGAAATTGTTATGATAACAATTAATAAACATAGGTTCAAAATGTCCAAACTTGAGCCAAGTTTATTAATAAATTACATGTATCTGTGAACAAAATGGGTCAAAATGGCTGCCTCAGTTAGGTAAAATGACCCTGAGTGAAGATTGACATGTCTTTTAAACTTAGGTGTGCCCTTCTTCTGATTGGCTTGACTGTACATCTGCTGGATCTCCCCAGGCAAAAGTAAGACAATACTATTTAGTAGATATTTTAATCAGGAAATGGTACAAAAATCACCATAGTTTTCCCTAATTTAGAGAAAAGGTCTTAGATTAGGATTAGGTTGCAAATGAGGTGTAGTTAGGGGCAGTTTTTGTTGAATCCACTAGAATTTAGGTTGAGTGGGTGGTGGATGAATTTATAAAGGAATTTACATTTGAGTTAAATAGGTGGTGGGTAAAATTACAAAGGTAAATACTAGGTGGAGATAACAAATTACAATAATAGAATAGAGACTCAGATGTGAAGGCTCCCAACTACTGGGTGGCTCAGTGGAAAAAGAGATCAGTCTGGGGCCCTAGGGACCTGGAAGTCTGGAGGCCAGGAGACAGGAAGACTCTACTTCTGAGTTCCAATCTGACCTCAGAAAAATTTACTAATTATATGATCCTAGACAAGTCATTTAACCTACTTTTCCTCTGTTTTTTTTTCAGGTTTTTGCAAGGCAAATGGAGTTAAGTGACTTGCCCAAGGCCACATAGCTAGTTAATTATTAAGTGTTGGAGACTGGATTTGAACCCAGGTACTCCTGACTCCAAGGCAGGTGCTTTATCCATTATGCCACCTAGCCACCCCCCCTCTGTTTTTTTTCCATCTGTAAAAGGATCTAGAGAAGGAAAGGGCAAATCACTCAATTATCTTTGCCAAGGGGTCACATCACAAAGTGTCAGACATGACTGTAATAATCATGTTTGTCCTTCATTCTCGAATAAAATCATGATAGCAGGGAGGTGATGCCATGACAAGCACATGAATTGTATTTGAGTGAGGGGTTGCTGTGCTAAGTTACCAACCGCATTCTCCTCCTCCAAGGCTTTCTGGGTCCAGTGGCCAAACAGGACAACTGGAGATGGCCCTGGATATGAGGCAATCATAGTTAAGTGACCTGACCAAGGTCACACAGCTAGTAAGTGTCAGCAGATGGATCTGAACTCCTGATTCCAAGGTCAGGACTGAACAATTACGAAACAAAAGCTTGACCTGTAGGAATTTAGATGCAAGGTAGGGTGAGGTGTTTAAGATTATTAAACCAACTTGATTAAGTCATAAAAAAATAGAATTAAAATCAGTTTTATGCTTTATGGACAGAAATCCTTAATCAGATACATACATTCTCTGTTCATTTTCTTTTCTTTTTCTTTTTTTATGTTTTTGCAAGGCAGATGGGGTTAAGTGGCTTGCCCAAGGCCACACAGCTAGGTAACTATTAAGTGTCTGAGACCAGATTTGAACCCAGGTACTCCTGACTCCAAGGCTGGTGCTTTATCCACTGCACCACCTAGCCGCCCCCCTCTGTTCATTTTCTAAGGTGAATCTTCATCTTCAGGAATATTGAATATCTTTCATTTGTATGTTCTGAAGTTTAGGATTGAACAGAGTGATGAATTCACAGACTCAATGACCCAGCATTATGGGGGACAGATAAGTTTATTACATTTCTCCATGTGGACTGAGTTCCAAGAAAGAACTAGTAAGGGAGTGGAGATAGGGAAAATCTTTTAAAGGGAAAAAGCCAAGGGGACAGGAGGGAATAGGGTGAGCTTTGAAGGTTTGGGGCGGGCTTAGGGTAGGATGCCAACTGTGCAAGTGTGTGTTAGAGAATCCTATCAGAAATAGTTAATCAAGGATAGTTTGCTCATTACTTGGGCAACATTGTTATTTCAACATTCTTTTAGTGCCTAAGTGGGTCATATGGTCTGGTCCATGTACAGGATAAAGTACATGATAAGAGGAAGTTTCTGATCAGAAACAGGATAGTGAGATAGTATCTATTAGCCTAAGGGAGGTACAGAGAAACACAAAATAAAAAGTTCTTTAGAGATTTTTAGGAAAATATAGCTTAGCTTTTGTAGAGACAATGTCAGAAGATAGACAATTAAAAGTTAACTATTGCTTTCTACCCAGTACTTCTACAACATCAAATGCATAAAGTATATACCCATAAGAATTTATGATGTTATACCAAATAACACATTTGAAAAGTATTTTATATAAAGTTGCCCCCCCCAGGAAAAAAAAAGTTTCATTGAATTTTGACATGAAGACAGTCATTTTCTTTTTCAGTGGTTCTGTGATTTCACATGGATTTTCCCTGCCTTGAATCAGATCATAGCCCATCCATGCCTTCTATCCTATGCAATTCCTGTCTGTTTTCCCAAAGTGCTAGAAACCTTCCTTCTAGATGTTTTTATATTTTCTGGGTACCAGTGCAACACTCTGGTTTTCCAGCTGTTATCCCTGTAGACCTTAGTCTAATAATATAATAATGTAACAGAAGTGAAAGTCAGAAGTCAGTGAATATTTAATAATATAAATAGAAATATTTCAGACTTGTTCATTTTGGAAACCTAGTTTTCAAACTAAGGTAAATTCAAGACAGAAGAGAATTAAGTAAGTCCTGGTGTAATTCTTCTTCATGGTATAGGAAAAAAAATATTCACAGAATGTCAAAATTCTAATTAATTAATTTGAATTAAAATTAATACCTTATCTTCCTTTTTTCATTTCTGACATATTTATTTTCAAAAAAAATATTTATTTTGAGAAACATCTGGCTAGTCTGCTTAATATTTGAAAGCCAAAGATTGTCAGAGGGTGATGAGTTTCAGGTCAAAACCAAACTCCTTTATTCCTACACTAGAAACATTAATAAGGAAGACTATATATAGACCTTTCACATCCAACACACACTATCAAAACATCTGCCTCTGTTAAAATCCTTGAACTTCTTAACTGAGTTTAGCACACAATGTGATCTAATTTCTTCTTTACAAAAATAGTCTCCTGTACTTCCACCTTCAAAAAAGGAAAAAATCCCATTGATTTTTGTATTAAGACGTTTGTGCTTTCAGAGATCAGCTGGATCTTAGAGCAGTCCTGGCCAAAAGAAAGTTTACACATGAGATAAAGGAGTGGTTTGAAAGAAACTGTTAGAAATAGGCAGGTAGTCACACAAATACAAAGAAGATGATTTTATTTCTTCATATTTTAATGGGGACAGAAAAAGCTTTACATTATCCTGCAGAATATTAAAAAAAAATCAGAGGAAGGGCTTTAGCATGGTGATTTAGATCTTCTTTGAGGATTTACCGATGGATAAGAATCACAAAAGATGAAAAGACTTGAAAAAAGCTCTGATATTTAAGTATTAAATTACTATTTCTAGAGTCAAAAAAACCCCCACATACACTGGAAATTTCACAGATGGTGTATCATATCTCTTGTGGTATATTTCCAATACCTTCAAAATGAGGCTACAAATTGCCACTGGAAGAATGAGAGGGCTTGAATTAGAATGAGTCCTTCATCTCTTGAGCTCCTTTAGAGCACTGACCGTGGAGTCAGGAGGAAGAAAGTTCGAATCTGGCCTTGAACTGAGATACTTACTTGCTGTGGTCTCCAGTCATCCTAATTCCCAGATGGTTTGGGGGGGAAAAAGTGACTTAGCACAGTACTGCCTCACTCAAATCCATTTATTGAGCTTGTAATGTATCACCTCCTGATGTCATGGTCTTTTTTTTTTAATTAAAAGAATTATTTATTTAAGGCAATGAGGTTAAGTGACTTGCCCAAGGTCACACACAGCTAGGCAATTATTAAGTGTCTGAGGCCAGATTTAAGCTCAGGAACTTCTGACTCCAAAGTCTAAGCTCTATCCACTGTACCACCTAGCTGCCCCTCTCATGGTCTTCTTTGAGAATGAAGGACAAACATCAATCTCTGTTAGTTTAAATCCATCTTTCTCTACTCTTCAATTTCTTCCTGTCTATTTAGTTCTTCCCAGCTACCTACAAATATTCCCATTTTTTTCTCAGCCTTTAAAAAAAATATTTTATCCAACTATCTGTGGTAACTGTATTCCTCTGTATCTTCTTCCCTAGGTTAAAACTCCATAAAAAACCCACCTAGAACAAGAATATCCACTTTTTATCTTCACACTTCTAAACAATTGTAATCTAGCATTGGCAGCATTGGCTAGATTCAATTCAGCTCAAATATGTTTCCCCAAAGATGTCAATGACTTTTGAATTGCCAATCAAATGGCCTTTTCTCCTGACAAAGAGATGTTGGGGAAAATATGCAAAATGAAAAACAACAACCAAAAAATACCTTTTTGGGCATGGCCAATATAGAAATTTGTTTTGTTTGATGAAAAGAGGGATGTGGGAAGAACCTGATCTCCTCTTGCCTATCAGGATTTTGTTTTGATTTGTTTTGCTAAACTCTTTACTCCCCTCTGCACATTCCCTGATTTGGCAATATGGGCCTACTTGTTCCTCTCTCACTTGATTCTCCATCTCTAGTTCATTCTTATTATTTCCCAAACACAGAAGGTCTGCCTTTCTCCACAATCTCCTGTTTTTCCTTCAAGACTCAGCTCAAATCCTATTTTCTGCAGGTCCTTCCCAGATTCCCACTCCTCCCTACTATAAAGATCCCAAGATAAATATGCATTTATATTTTATCTTAGATTCACAGTTATTTGCATGTTATCTACTCCATTAGAGTCAGAGTTTCTTGGGGAACAGAGACCTTATTGCCTTTCCTTGTGTCTGTAATTCTTAGCATAGGACCTGACTAACAAGTACATGAGAGGTAACTAATATTATTGCCTAAATAAATGACTTACCAACAGGGACCTTATAATCTAAGCAGGGCCTGGAATCAGAAGGACCTGAATTCAAATGCAACCTCAGATACTTAATAATTACCTAGCTGAGTGACCTTGGGCAAGTCACTTAGTCCCATTGCCTTGCCAAAAAGAAAAAAAATAGAAAAAGAAAATCCCAATTGGGTCATGGTGGGTCAGACACAATCAAAACAACTCGATGACCCCTCCAAAAACAAATGCAAATGCAATTAGCATAGAATCATTATAGGAAAACAATACAAATGTTGATTTTTATGAATGATACAAATCAGTTCATATGAACAGATGTAAAGTATGGGCAGAATCAGCAACCTAGAGAAGTTGGGAATAATGGGATACAAAGTTGTATAAATTTAGGCAAGACAAGTATTCTGAATTTTAGTTCCCTCATCTTTAAAATTGGGACAATATCTCTTCTATTATTTACCAAGAAGATTTGCTATGAAAAAAGACCTTTGCAAACTTTAGTGCTATAAAAATGTGAGTTAACGCCCATTGTAAATGTGTACATATGTAAAAATTTGTATACTTTATCTACTATATATATTTTATATGTGCATCTTAAGATTGTAGAAATATATAATAACTAAATCTGTTCATAAATTTTTAATTCTGGTTCAGTTTACATGAATCTAAAAGTTTTAGCCATAGAAATAAAGGAGAAACTAAAGGCAAAAAAAAATAATAATTAGATTTGTTCTATTTGACCCCCCAAAAGCAGAACTAAGAGCAATGGGGGAGAGCTTCAGAGGCAAAGTTAAGCTAATACAAGGAAAAAACTTCCTAAGAACTTGAGTTTTTACAATTGTAATAGGTTGCCTTCTACAGGTAGGGGGTCTCACTTGAAACATACAAGTGAAGGATGAAAAACCATTTGTCATATATAAGGAGGATTCTGTTTTTAGAAATCATTTTGTTTAGATGGTTTCTGATATTACTTCCAATTCTGAAATTCTATGATTCTATCAGATCTTTAACCATAATTAAAACCATTACATGACAAATTGAGAAGTTGCTAATCACTTACATGGGGCAGCTAGATGCCATGGTGGATAGAGTGTTGGGCCTGGAGTCAAGAAGATTCATTTCCCTGATTTTAAATCTGGTCTCAGACACTTACCACCTGTATGGTCTAGAGCAAGTCACTTAACTTTCTTTATCTCACCTGTGAAATGAGCTGGAGAAAGAAATATTAAACCATTCCAATATCTTTACCAAGAAAACCCAAAATATGGTCACAAAGATTCAGACATAACTAAAACCAACTGAACTACAACAACAGTCACTTAAATAGGATTCTCCAAGAAATAGGTTAAATACTAATATGATTTTCAAACACACAGTGATTTGGAAACAAAAATCATTTCAGGGTCATATCATAAACAAAATTTATCACTTTAAACCATTCTTAGCCTCCTCTTGAAAATGAATGCCCGAAGAGGGGAAAGTAAGTTGATTTTGTCACTGTTCTTTTGGTAAGAAGTATCAAGAAATATCAAGTAAGATTTTCCTCAAGAGAATTCTCATACTATATTAAAGAACAAGAAATTAGCAGACCCATTTCCAAAATCAAATAGTGAAAAACTCTACCTAAAATCACTCCAGATAAACTAATTAAAAAATATATATAATTCTTTATTTCTGGTTAAAGAGAAAATCTGGAATTTATACTTAGTAGAAAATGTAGGAGAGAAAAAATATATTCTTATGCTGGGATTGGTTGTAAAATGTTTTGTTTCAAGACTTTCCAATTTCTTTTTGTATAAAATTTAACATAGCCTGTTCTCAGATTCTGCCAGGAATGTGGTGAGGATGGAAACAAGAAAAGGAAAAAAATCTCTGGATAGATATTGATATAAGACTAGTCAAATAACAAACTTATTTTAGAAAGAAAAACAAAATTATTACCCTTTAAAGAGTTCAGTGAAGACAATTCAAAACATATGTTTCAGGTATGTATAGCAAACCCCATGTATCACCCTGCCTCTTTCATTTGATATATTCTCTCCAGCACCAACACCATTCATTTCCTACTATTTCAGTTCCAGAGAGAGTTAAGTGAAATACTTAATTTTGTGATGACCCTTTCTAGTTCTGGCCCTGAAACTTCAGAACAGATAACCAACACCCTATAACCTCTATAGGCTATTCAAAACCTAGCTTTGAAAAAAAAGGAATTTTTTTTAACATCAAAACAGGAGAAAAGAGACAATATTAAGTCCTTCTTTTAAAGGATTTGTGGTAGGAATTAAAAAACTGTATTTGGAGTCAAGGATCTGGGTTCGAATGCTTTTGATATTTATTAGAGGATCCTTGCTCTAATCTTATACTTCTCCTTACTGAAAGTCACTTATCCTCTTAGTCTTAGCCACTTCATCAATAAAATAAAAGGATTGGATTGGATGATTCTAAAGTCCCTTTTGTTTCTAAATCCTAATTCTAGGAAATCATAATTTAAGTGCCCTATTAACATTGAAAGCTCACATGTCTATTGTGCTTTAAGATTTAAAGAACTTTTTCATTATAACCTTGTTTATTAGGTAAGATCAATATATTGATAACCTCTAATTTTTGGATTAATGGTTGTTTAGTATGATAGATGAAGCATGAGTTAGCAGTGTAGCCTGGAGAGGTATGAAGATATGGTTGACCTGGGCTTCATCTTTAAAATGGAGGTTCTAGGAGGAACCTACCATTTAGAGGGAGAGGCCACAGAGGTGGAAGATTCTAGAGACAAGATATTGGTTCAGATTTTCTTCTTATCTTTACTACTAGCAAGTCCCTGAATCTCTCTAGTTTTCAGTTTCTTCATTTGCAACATGGAATACTAGATGGTCAAGGAGGGCTCTTCCAGTTCCAAGTCATGACCCCCATGGGCCATTTAAGAAGTGAATAGTCATTCTATACTCTCTTTATGACCCAGTCTTAAATTTGTTCTATCAATAGTTTTGCTTACCTTAGGCAGTTTTATTCAACTAGGCATAGTTGTAGTTCATATTCCCTCATTTGTCATTTTCTTTTCCTTATTCATAAGAATTACATACTAAATGTAAAGCAAATGAAGTTCTTTAGACCCCAAATTAAAAAAAAACACACACATAAAAAACTAGAGAGAAATGCATGAAATAAGAATAAATATTATAAAAATAAAATATGAGATGATGTAACTACAGAATCCAAAGAAAGTTTGCTCACGACCAAACTGTTTTATCTATTTATGCTGAGCAAAGTCCAAAAATCATCAAGGCATAGTAGAAAGAGCTGAAACCTGGGATACATATTTATACTACAGATGGATTCTAAGGCTGAATGTGATTAAAGATTGCAAGTTTATAATTTTTTGGCCTTCTATTTCCTCAATTATAAAATGAGAGAGTTAAATAAAAAAGATAGAGTACATGTCTTGTGTAAACTTTAGTGCCTCCCCTAGCATCTAGTATAGTCTTAGACAAATAGTAGCTGCTCCATTAATGATTCTTACAGGTCCAAATTCTAGGGTTTGAGTATTACATCTTCAGTTTTAGCATCTACCTGAATATATGTTAGATGCAGAAACCCTCTGAATTTCCAGCATCATAGAAAATCTCAGATAAACACAGACTCAAAAAAAATTTAACTGGAAGATATGATCATTTCAGATAATACTACTGAGAATATCTTTAGTGTACAAAACACTGGGTTAGGTGCTGAGAATGTTCTCAAGAGTTGGACAGTCTCCATGTCACCAATGGCTATCCTATTTTACTGGAGAAACTATGATCATAAATAGGGAAAGGGATCCTAGCAAAGCACAAGGAGAATCTTAGGAATCAATTAAGGTTTCAGAGAGGAAATTGGATTTAAGTTCAACCATCAATGAAGGGAGGACCTTGAACAAGCAGGGATGAGGTGAATAATTGGTGATGTGAGCCTTTGAAGGCACCCTTATTGAACACAGTGGGAAGACAATGGAGATAAAAAGTAATTGAGTTTAGCAGGAAAATTGAATATATGAAGGGTACAAATGACTGGAAGTAAATTTTACAGGATTTTAGAAGGCTTCATATGCCCAGATCAAAAATTTATGTTTTGTTCAGTAGGCAATAGGGAGATATTGAAGGCTTTTGTTTGACAATTATGTAATCAGATAAGAGCATTAGGAATCCTGGGGCTTTAGAAAAATTATGAAGAATTAACCGCAAGAGAAAGAATCAAGAGGCAGGAAGGCAAATTATGATATCTGAAGTGAGTAGTGATTAACTAAGTTGGTTGAAATAGAAATGGAAAAGGATATATAGATAATGCTGATGGAATGGAAAAACTGATGAGAAGATAAGGATGAGAAAAATGGAAGATTTAAAGGTAGATATGAGATCATAGCTTTTTGTAACTAGGAAGCTGCTGGTGCCACTTTACAGAGAAAAGGGAAGTTGATTTGACTAGAAGATCATAGATTGAGGGCAGGAAGGAATCTCAAGAAGTTATCTAGTCTGACGCATTTGTTTTACAGAGCCAAGAGGGTAGACAATTTGCTTAGGTTTATACAAATAAGAGTAAAAAGCAGAGATGGGATATGAACCCCAGTCTTCTAAATTCAAGACTAGTGAAATTTTTTACAGAACTTTCACCACAGAAAGTGTTCTTAGTATTCTTCAACTGAACACATTCAAACAGTGCAATATTGAAAAGGTCTCTTTAGTTAGAGAGAGCTCCATCATAATATTACTTTAAGTAATCAATGACCCTGCTCCTTGACAGACATTGTATGCCCTTAATATGACATCATTAAATCCCAATCCTGATTTCTAGTCAGTTAGGCTGAAAACTGTAGCTGGTAATAAGATAAAATACATAATAGCTCCAGACACACCAACAAGAAAGAGTGAGAAATTGGGAGAAGAGGAAATTCATTTTCATCTGTACCAAGGAAGGTTACCCACTGGAGTTATCTATGGAAATCTGAAATGCAATAGACAATTTTGAAATTACTAACTTGGAGTGATCACTATTTCACTGTCTTTTAGTAGGAAAGGTATGCTTTTGGAGGGAAATAAAAACCTTTTCTTTAACCATTCTAGCCAAGTTAGAATGAAATAAAGTTAATTTTCCTATATACATGACTTTGCATAAACTGCCTCTTGAAAAAATATTTAGACCTAAAAATAAGTTCAGTCATCTATCAACATAAGCTAATTTATTCAAGACTACATGAAACACATTTCTCAGCAAAATGCAACCAAACACTGAGATATTTAAAGATTAAAAAAAAGGGAGGAGAAGAAAGCATGAAGACTGAAAAATTTAAAAAGGAAAATATTTGAGAAAGGACAGAAGTTACAGAGTAATGTCTCCAACAGAATGTTACAGAAAACAAAGTAGACAGGAGTAAAGAGATATGTTGGGTGGATAAAAGATTAATCCATTTATTACTTAGGCAATTTCTAGAGACAAGAAAACAATGATCAGCAGGGGTTGGGTAAAACATCTAAATTTGAAGAGAATCATTTTATAGAACACTTTAAATTATTAGAATGATAACTTGATTTAAAACTTTTTAAAAAATCTCTCTAAAAATATATCTCAATAAATTTAAGTACCATAAAGAGATTTTATTGTTGTTGAGCCATTTCTGATTCTGTGATCCCATTTGTGGTTTTCTTGGCAAAGATAAAGGAGTGGTTTGCTGTCTTCTTCAACTGTGGAGGAAACTGAGGCCAACAAGATTAATTGATTTGCCCAGGATCACACAGCTAGTGTCAGTGTATTGATTTGAACTCAGAGCTTCTCTGACTCCAGGTCTGAAGTTCTATCCATTGTACCATTTAGTTGCCTAAGTTTAATCTCTTTGAAGAAGTGTAATTTTGACTTTTCTTAGGTGAAACTCAGTAGTGCTATGGAAAAATCACTTAACTTGGAATTAGGAGAACCTAGCTTTAAATCCTTACTCAGATCGTTATTAACTGTGTGATCTTAGGTAAGTTAGTTTATTTTTCTGAGTTTCATTTATTTAATTTCTAAAAGTGTTTAATAAAATTTGCTGTACTGAAGAAGCAACATGGGACAGTGAAAAGAATGTGGCATTTGAATCAGAGACCAGAGTTTGAGTTTCATATCTATTAAATACTTCCTATGAGACCATAATAAATTTACTTAATCTCTTGACCTCACTTTCTCTGTCTGTAAAATAAGGGTATTGAGTTAGATAGCATCTGTGATCCTGCTTCAAATCCATGAACCTATATAACTTGGCTGTTGAGAAAATCAATGAAGATGATGAACATAAAGCAATTTATAAAAAAGCATTTCGGAAATCTCTGTCATAATGTTTATGTTCTGTGATAATTGGGATCAAAGGAGAAGGAGACTGATGCATGTGGTATCCCTATTTGGTAAAGTGACCCTACTCTGAGACATTACAGAGTAGAATTCCAAAAGGGACTTTGAGGTGGACAGGAATTATCTTTTCTTTATAAATCTTACTAATACTTGAGAACTGAGAACTGCTGAACCCTGGCAATGGTCTTTGTTAGGAGATATCCAGAATGAATATATACATAGTAGCCATTTTTCACTATTTTGTATCCTATCTTTCTGCTCATTCAATGTTAATTAAAAAAGATCATGGGCTTCACTTCTCCCACCCTTATTTACCTTCTCATGCAGAGTTTCCTCTAACGGCACCAAACATGTCTGAACAGTCAAAGGCAATGGTGCATATGTAGTTAAGATACAGCATCTGTGTCATCAGGGGATTTCATCTTGTGACAACCTGCTTTAAGGTGCAATTTCCAAGAAAGCTCTGCATTGAAAAGTCAGAAATTGTGTAAATTCTATAGGTGACCACTAAATGCCTACCTACTTGACAAGAAATGACAACCAGTCACCGAAGAAAGAAAAAAAATCAGAAAAGCTTTAAGACTTTAGTGTGAATTGCTAATACTGTTTAGAGAGAAAAAAAGACAAGAATTGCCAGGAGCTTAATGAAAAAAAATGCAAACAAAGGTGGATTAGCACTACCAATCTAAAATTATATTATAAAGCATCAGTCATCAAAATTGTTTGGTATTGGCTAAGAAATAGAGTAGTGGACCAGTGGAATAGACTTGGTGTAAAAGCAGGAGATGATTATAGTAATCTGCTGTTTGATAAACCCAAAGAGTCCAGCCACTGGGATAAAAACTCCCTTTTTGATAAAAACTGCTGGGATAATTGGAAGTTAGTATGGAAGAAACTTAGATCAGACCAACACCTCACACCCTTTACCAAGATAAGATCCAAATGGTTACAGGACATAGACATAAAAAACTATACTATAAGCAAATTAGGAGATCAAGGACTAGACTACCTGTCAGATCTATGGAAAGGGGAACAGTTTATGACTAAGGAAGAGTTGGGGAACATCACTAAAAACCAATTAGATGATTTCAATTACATTAAATTAAAAAGCTTTTGCACAGATAAAACCACTGTAATCAAGATCAAAAGAAAAGTAGTAAATTGGGAAACAATCTTTACAACTAATGATTCTGACAAAGGACTCATTTCTAAAATATACAGAGAACTGAGTCATATTTTTAAAACAAAAAGCCATTCCCCAATTGACAAATGGTCAAAGGATATGCAAAGGCAATTTATAGATGAGAAGAGCAAAGCAATCCATAGCCATATGAAAAAAATGCTCTAAATCATTAATTATTAGAGAAATGCAAATTAAAGCTTCTCTGAGGTACCACCTCACACCTCTCAGATTGGCCAGTATGACCAGGAAGGATAATGATCATTGTTGGAAGGGATGTGGGAAATCTGGGACACTATTACACTGTTGGTGGAGCTGTGAACTCATCCAACCCTTCTGGAGAGCTATTTGGAACTATGCCCAAAGGGCAACAAAAATGTGCATACCCTTTGACCCAGCAATACCACTACTGGGTCTATACCCTGAAGAGATGAGGAAAAAGGGTAAAAACATTACTTGTACAAAAATATTTATAGCAACCCTGTTTGTGGTGGCAAAGAATTGGAAATCCAAATGTCCTTCAATTGGGGAATGGTTTAGCAAACTGTGGTATATGTATGTCATGGAACACTATTGTTCTATTAGAAACCAGGAGGGATGGGATTTCAGGGAAACCTGGAGGGATTTGCATGAACTGATGCTGAGTGAGATGAGCAGAACCAGAAAAACACTGTACACCCTAACAGCAACGTGGGAGTGATATTTAACCTTGAAGGACTTGCTCATTGCATCAACGCAACAATTGGGAACAATTTTTGGCTGTCTGCAAAGGAGAGTACCATCTGTATCCAGATAAGGAGCTGTGGATACAAAGTACAAGGACTATTCCCTTTAATTTGGAAAAAAAAAAACAGATGTCTTATTGTCTGATCTGGTTACCTCTGAGAATTCTGTTCTCTTTAAGGATATGATTTCTCTCTCATCACACCCAATTTGGATCAAGGTACAACATGGAAACACAGTAAAGACTGACGGAGTGCTATCTGTGGGGTGGGGGTGGGGGGAGGGAAGCAAGATTGGGGGAAAATTGTAAAACTCAAATAATATCTTTAATAAAAATTAAAAAAAAAGAAAGAAAAAGAAAAAAAGAGAGAAAAAAGAAAAAAACTACCACAAACTGCCACATTAAAAACTTCATCAGCATATTTAGGCTATGTAGCCACTGCCTTTCTCTGGATCAAGGTCACAAGAATGGAATCCACCAGATCCAGGTCTGCTGTATTACCATGCTATACTTTGGGACCTGCCATAATTTCTTAACTGGTAAACATTTTTTTAATTTAAATTTATTTATTATTCCAACCACATGCAAAGATAGTTGTCAACATCCATTTTTTGTAAGATTTTGAATTCTACATTTTCTCCCTCCCTCCTTTTCCTTCCCCCTCCCCTTAATAGTGAGTACTCTGACATAGGTTATACATGTATAACTATGTTACAATATCTCCATATTAGTCATGTTGTAAAAGATGAATCAGAACAAAAGGGAACAAAAAATAGAAAACATAAAACAATTCTTTCAAATGGAAAAGAGTATGCTTTGGTGGGTACTAAAATTTCAAAGAAATAAAAAGATACTATGAAATAACCTGTTTAGTGTTCTCGTTATCCTCAAAATTAAAATGCCACCTAGCACTCTGTGAAACTATTAAAATCTCAAGGGCATGCTCAATAACATTAGTTTCATTGACTCATTCAAGCATAATTATTAATCACTTCTTCATTATAGTCCTGGCACTATGAGCAGATATTCAATTTAATGTCTAAAATTAAACATTTACTATGTGCAAGGAACTGTGCTAATTTTAGGAATACAAAAATGAAAAGTGGTATGTTCCCTTCCCTCAGGGAGTTTATAATCTTTTAGACAGTTAACATGTGGGTATTTGGGGTTGGGGGGAGCAGAGAAGATAAAATTTAACACAAATAGATTGAACAGAAGGTAGAGTGAAGTAGAAGCCAAGGTGAGTATGTTAGGAAATCCTAAAAGAAGGAAGAAATAACTGAGTTGGTGGTGAAGGAACTCAGAGTAGACTTAAGTCTGCTTGCTCTGATAATGTTCTGAGAAGGAAGGTAAAAAATAATTTTCAATGCTTTTTGTTTTACAGAAATGTCAATTTAAAATTAACTTCAGAATCACTTAGAATAATGTAACTTACAGACCAATGGAAGACCACCACATGATGGTTAAGGCATCCCAAATTGATTTACAAACATATCAAGTCTAGTTGGTCAAAATATAAGGTCACAACATCTCAAAGTCCCAAGATACACTAACTTCAGCAACCCCTAGTCAGTCAGTCAGTGACCAACAATATTAGTATTTCCCAGCAGCAATGAAAAAATTGAGAATTCCTAAATTGTGTATTTCTTCTCATTTATGGACATACCCCTTGAAACACAAATTTTTACATTAACTTATCTCTTTCATTCCTCCCATGAGAATAATAGCAATTTCCCCATTGCTGTTAGCATTTTACCTGAAATATTACGGACCTAGATGTGAGAAATTAGGAACTTAGAAAGCTAAGAAAATAGTATCTGATCCATGCTCATGTTGTTAGAATGGTTTCTAACTAGTAAAGGTTTTTCTGAAGGTGCTGAACCATTTTCTTATGCGTAAAATGAGGGAGCTAGGCTAGATGACTTCCATGGTACCTTTCCAACTTGTATTATATGACATAATAAAGGCATACATTTGGTATCTATTATAAATACTACTCATTATTTAAAAGATTAGTCTAGATTACTGGGACATTACACAGAAGGGGACTAGTGAGTGATCCAGAAATTGTGAAAAAGTGACTTTCAGAGAAAAGAGCAGAAGGAAAAGTTAAACTATCATCTGTGGAAGAAGTAAGATGCCTTTGGCCAGTGACAGTGCCTCAGTCAATGTTCCCCTGTTCTGGTGGATCACCCATTAGGCGGCTGTGCCCTCTGTTCCTCCCATGATGCCAAGCTGCTATTATTATCAAGGTAAAAGATGCTATATCATGGCTTCCAGTGTATGGTTTGATGGACTTTCTTTTTTTAGTTATCTGCCACCCTCACAAGGGGGCACCACTCAGAATAGACAAGGGTCATGGAGGTGCCTGACATGTGATGAGAAGACCAGTGGACTTTGAGACTGCTAGCTGCCACCCCCAAACATAGTGTTTCTTGTGACAATGGAGAGCAGTGTCAACATTTCTCCTCCTTGACCTCAAGACAAATTAGGTTCTGATACCAAAATTCCCTTAAAGGACTGACCCACTCAGAATAGATAGACAACTGGTAATCAAGAAGGAATCCAGCTCTCTATTGCTCTATCCTTATCAGGACACAGAGATTCATTCCCTGAGCTGAAAAATTCATTCTTGGCCCATAAGCCTGGAGAATGGCTCAGTTGTCCAAGAATCAAATAGGAGAGGGTTGCTTATATTGGGACAAGTTAAAAGGATTGGGGGAACCACTCAGCTCACTTTTATCTCCTAGCTTATCAGAGCTCCCCAGCAGTTTCCACCTGCTAACCCAGAGTTATTGTGAGATAAGTACTTTACAAGTCTCAGAGGCCTATAGAAATGTGTTATATAAGCTTAGGATAGCAGCTAGACAGCCTACTTTGAAGTCAGGACACTATACCTTCCCTCTCTAATTTGACTGTATTTATCTTGACTTTTTTTTTTCATTCTTGTTTCAGTGTTGTTTTCTTCAACAGTGTATTTGATCCTTGAGAACAGGGACTCTCTTTTGTCTTTCTTTGTATGATTAGTATTTGGCATAGTATCTAGCTCACCGCAGTGGCTTAATGAATGCTTATCACCTGATTGAATGAGAATCCAAGTACTACCTCTAACACACACTGGCTATATGACCCTGTATGGTACCTTAAACTTAGAGCCCAAGGTAATCTTGTCAGAGAGTCAGATGCAGAATAGATGTCTATCTGTCCTGCTAAATTGAAGTTTTCTCAATCAGGGCTCTCAATATCCAATAAACTACTAACAAACTGAGACAAAAGTTTCTTAAAAGCACATTTGGCACTTACATTTTTGATGCAAAACAAACCTATCTTCTAACATTTTATATCTTTTACTTTGAGCTTGTAAAACTATAACTGAAATCCAAATGGTCGAAAAAGTTTTCCCTCAAAGTTTGCTGACTTACTCAAAATGATTCAATTAAAATTTCTACTTATATTGCCACTTCAGCTCAAATTGAACAAAAAACTATAATAATTCAATACAAATTTTATGTCAAATGTATCTCTATTCTTATTAGTCCTTCCCTGTGCCAAAAATATACTGATTGTATAAAACTCACATCCTTAAAAGACTTCAAGTCAATCTATAATTGTCTTTCTTTCCCCCTATAGAATTCTTATATTCACTCTTTTTTCTATATCTTCTCCCACTCTAGATGGTGGTCATTCCTTTTCTGGATTGTTATAATCTCCTCTACTCAGAATTCCATAATTAAATCATTACTAATGATCATCAAATTATTTAATTTTTCCTTATCACTAACTATAATCCAGTCCCTTCAGATACTTTATATAGACCTTTTGCTATAAAGTAAATTCAAAATGATCAATTTGTGTTTAAAAAGTCATCATCCATTATCCTAGTTTCTTTGCCATCTCACAGTTCCCTCCTCTCTCTTGCTTCAGGCACAGTTGCAAAAGCTTTCATTTTCCATTGTATAAACCACAAAGCTCTCTTCACAAGAGAGAACTCAGTAATGCCAAAATAGCACCACATTACTAGCCTACTGCACTCCATTTCATGTATTCTTTGCTAACCAGCCTAATGAAGCAATGATGGCTTTTTCTTATTCCGCCCTTTATGGAATTGAGACCATTTTTGACAAATAACTATAAGTTATATAGAATTTTAAGACTATAAGTCACTTACCTAATCTTGTTTATTCCTCAAAACATTCCTGGGTGTTAGTATCCCTTTTATTATACACATGACTGCTGGAGGGTGTGTGTGTGGGGGGGCAAAGAAGGTTTCATGGAGTAAGAAGTAGCTTAATTGTTGCCCTCTCTTCCTCATTCAATTCTTTTAAGTCTAGTATGTTTTTATAGCACACTTTGATTTGTCCTCAGATTTGCTTGATATGCAGTCAATGATTATGATGGTGATGGTGATACTCTGTTAAGAAATTAACAATGATCATATAGATTTTGGGCATGTTTTCCCAGAACAACTTTCAAAAATACTTTTTAGAAGAAAACTCATATCATTACCATTCTGTTATATGCATTTTGCTGTTGTTTCAATCTTCAAAAAAGAAAACAACTGCAAATTACTAAGTTGTATTATTTACAAAAATACCCAACCTCCAGGCAGATTTATACTAATAAAATTCATACTAATACCAATTTTCTAAGCAAAAGTTTGATGGAAAATTTGATTTGTAGAATATCATATTGAAATGAAAATGCTCAAACATTTAATATTTTTTCCTAGAAAAGTTGAATTTATGAGAAAAATATTTTAGGCAAGATCTGAATATGCCCACTAGCAAAAGATAAAAATGACAAAGAACAATGTATTTTCTTCAGGATTAAAAACACTTGTTTTCTTCTCTGCCAAGTAAAACTAACAACCAATTTCCCTTTGCCTAGACATTTTTACCTAAGATCAGTAAATAAAGTTCAGAAATTTAAATCTTGATTTCTTTTCAAATGGCACAAAATAAATGTGTTATTTATAGTTGTTGGAATCCTGTTTAACTTTTCAAGCCAAAACACCATTTTTCTAAGTTTAATTTTTTTTAGGTGCCTTCATCTCAAATATGCTACACTTGCTGATCTTTTTCCAAGAGAAGAACATGAGTTCTATAAATTATGGACACAAAAGGTATGTGTAGAATCCCATGCTTAGGTGGTTATGTAATCATGTTTATTCTAATTTGTGCTAATACAGAAATTTCATTTATGTATGTACTCATGAAGGAAAAAGTCCTGGGTTTGCCAATCATATCTATATTTCCTTCTTCCTTTGCTCACAAAACAAAAGGAAACTATAACTTTGTGTATCAATTAATCAATAAGTATTTATTAAGCCTTTACCACGTACCAGGCTTTTAACTGTGTTAAAAGCAAAACAAATAGTTTTGATCTCAAGGAACTTACAATATAAAGTGTAAAACAACATGAACACATATACATATGATATATACAAAATGAACAAAAAATAATTAAGAAACGGAGACTTCTAGTGTGAAAGGGGGCTTGGTATCACCAAAGGCTTCATTGACCCTTGAACTGGATCTTGAAAGAAACTAAGTATTCCAAAAGGGAGGAAGAATATATTTCAGAAATAGGAAAAAGCTAGTGTAAAGGCATAGAAACCCTGATGGAACATTGCATATGAAGAAGAAAGTAGGCAAGTTGGGATCAACTTAATACTTCAAGGAGAGGAGTCATATGTAGGACAGGTAGAAATGTAGTAAAGGGTTAGTTAGGTTGTAAAGAGTTTTAAATGCTAGAAAGGTTTGTATTTGATTCTAGACTCAAAAGGGACCCACTAGATATTTTTAAGTACCACGATGACATAAGTCCTGGACACTAGGAAAATTACTTTGGTGGTAATGTGGAAGATGAATTGTCATGGTGGGGGAGAAATGAGAAAGACCAATTAAGTAGACATGAAAGAGAGTAGTGGCTATATGAATAGAGGAACAGATACATAAAAAGACATCGATGAATGACAATATTTGGTAACTGAAATGATTTGAGTTGAGTGACATTGATGGTAGTATTCTTAACAAAAAGTCGAAACTTCAGAAGATAAGTGGGTTTTGGAGGAAATATTCGAAATGTTTTTCCGGACATTTGGAGCTTGGCAGGTATACAGGACATCAGGATGAAAATGCCCTGTAGGCATTTCATGATAAGGCAATGAAACTCTGGAGAGACACATGAGCTAGTTATGTAAGAGAATCGAAAGGACTGTAGAAGTCACCTCATTTTACACTTTCATTTTACAGTACAGGAAAATGAGACACAGACTCATCAAATGACTTGCCCAAGGCCAAACAACAAAAAAAAAATGACTAAAATATGACTCAAAAATAATCTTTTCAACTGCTAGCTTACTTGTTAGCAAGCTGGGGATGCAAGGAAATGCTTTAATATAACAGGAGCTCAAGAAATGTTTATAAAATCTAATTGAATTCATCAGAATCAAAGATGAAAGTAAATAGTAGAAGATTAAACTTCATTATTATACAGAAGGAAATAGTTGAAACACAAAGAATTAAAGTGATTTGCCACATATCCCAAAGGAGACAAAATGAGAAAATAAGGGCTCTAACTCCAAATATACCAATACTTCCAATATTTGTATTAGTAAAGGGATTAGTAAAGAGAGATGAAAGTTGAATTTTCAGAAATTATATGCAATAATTTTAGGAGAGTCATTTAGAAGGATTTTATGATGTACCATAGCTTAGAAATATTTCTATTATGAATAATCACATTCTAAAACATTTTATTATGTGACTATTTGGGTTAATAGACAGTATCATTTCCATTTTGAATTGGGAAACTAAGACTGAATGAGACTAAATTGACTTGTCCAAGATCATATATGTATATAATCATATGAAAAAACTTCTAAATCACTATTGATTAGAGAATTGCAAATTAAAACAACAATGAGGTGTCATCCTCCTCCTATTAGATTAGTCAAGATGAGAAAAAGGGAAGATGATCCCTATTGGAGAGGTTGTGGGAGGATTGGAACATTGATGCATCGATGATAGAGTTGTGAATGAATCCAATGGTTTTGGAGAGCAATAATGGAAGAATGCTCAAAAATCAATAAAATTGTTCATACCCTTTGACCCAGCAATTCCAATTCTGGGACTATATCAAGAAGAAATTATAAAAAATAGGAAAAGTCTATATGCTCCAAAATATTCATAGCAGCTCTTTTTATGTAGTGGCAAAGAATTGGAAATTGAGGAGATGCCCATCAATTGGGAAATGACTAAACAAGTTCTGGTACATGGATACTATGAAATACTATTTTGTATAAGAAAACATAAATGTTTGGACTCTAGAGAAGCATGGAATCTGATTTATAGGATCTGATGCTGAGTGAAGGGAGTAGAACCAAGAGAACAATGTACACATCAACAACAACATTATGAGATGAACAACCTTGATGGAAGAAGTTCCTCTCCACAGTTCAGAGAGGTAGGACAACTGTATTTGACTGGCTATAGACTATATTATCCCCATCCAAAGGAAGAGAAACAAAACAAAGCAAAACACAAAGGAAAAAACAACAACACTTCTGAATATGATGAACACTTTGTAAAAATTATCTCTTATGTAGCTCTTTCCCTTAAGCCTTATTCCTGTTGCTGAAAATTATTAATTTATAAACACGTTAATCAAAATTTCTATGTAAAATGCTAACCTGACTGTTGTCTGTTGAAGGGAGAATGGAGGGAAATTTTGTAACTTGAAAATATGCATATGTGTATATGGATAATAAATTAATTAAATAAAAAAGAAATTACATCTGCCATGGAGAATTCTGAAAATTGCAAAAAATGTTGTACATATAAATATTGTTTTTTAAGAAGGTAAAGGATGGCTTGATGATCTAACAGTTACACATTACTCTACTCTTCTCTCCCCCCCCCAAAAAAAATTAGTTAGAATTTGTTTTTTGAAGCTTGACAATAACATTTACTTCCCTAAGAGTATTATCTTCTTTTGACAGACACAGATTTTTTTCAAATATTGTCCTTGGCCTTCTGGCTAAATTTTAGATATTTACTACAGAGGCAAATACTGCTCTTGACTCTAAAAATAGGATAAAAATAATTTAAGAGAGTTTGTTCAAAAAGAAAGGAGATGCTTTGTTTTGTTTTGTTTTGTTTTATTTATAGAATTTTTTTGAAAAGGTAATATCTACCCCAGTGGGCTACAATCAGCAGGGTAAAATGTATATGAAAAACTTATGAATTGTCATTGGAACTCAGTAAGATTTTTCTAAGCATTACCAATTGAAAGAAATATAGAGACTATCTTTCTCAGTACTTATCTACTAGATTTATTTAACCTTTACTTATAAACCATCATTATTTAAAAAGGAAACCCTGTAATTTCCCATAATTTCCAACTATGATTATAAACAAAGTAAATGAAAAAATTCAAAGGCTTCTAGGTACTCTCAGTTAAAAGGCTATTTAGCTTTTTGAAAGAAAACATTGGTTTAACTTCTCAATAATAGAGAACCAAAAAAAATAAATTCTAGGATGGTCATAGTTCTTCACTAGCTTCCTAAGACAAAATATAAAATTGTCATCTTGATATTTCAGTCCATTTCCACTATATTTACTCTGCCTTTCCAGAGATATTTCACATTATTTCTCCATAGGCATTCTATGACTTAGTCAAGTTGATCTCCTTGTTTCTCTCTGAATCTGGCATTTAATCTCCCTCTAGATTCTAGAGTCTACAACTTTAGTATAGGTTGCTCTAGTGCTTAGAAGAATTCGCAACAGTCTTTCAGTTTCCACACCTTCCTTCAAGGTTCATCCCCAGTGCCATGTAGCCTGAAAAGACATTTCCTGATCTTCCTAACTGATTGAATTCTCTATTCCCTTAAATTATCTTTTATTTACTTGTCTGTGTAAAAGTTATATTTTCCCAAGAAAACATAAGTTTTTGAGGGAGGGATTTAAAAAACAAATCTCCGTAACTTCTATCCCAGTAAAATACCTTGTATATAACAGGTGCTTGGAAATTTCTCATTGAATTTCATGGATTGCAATTCTGATTGAATTGATTCTCATCCACAGTGTGTTTTGTGGGACAAATTAAACATATTTGGATGCCTGTGAGAATATATGGTTAAAGTCTTGTCAAGAGAGGCGATAGGAGTATCACCTAAGATGTAAGTGAGAGGGATGGAGAAATATGGTTAGATACGAAAGACACTGCAAAGGAAGTCAACATGATTGGGAAACAGATTATATATTGGTATGGGCAGGGTGGAACAAATGAAGTTTGATGAATGACTCCAAGTTTGTAATCCTAGTGTTTTTAATCACAAAAGGATGATTGCTGGGGGCCATGATGTGTGTGTGTGTGTGTGTGTGTTGGTCATGAGAGTTGAGGGGCACAGTCAAGGTCAAGTACATAGTAAATGCTTAATAAATGCTATTCCATTTATCTGAGGGACTGTTAAACAGGAAGGATAATTGACTCATTAAGCTTGGCCCCAGAGGGAAGAACTAGGAACAGTGATAGAATGTACGAAATGACAAACAGGATGATTTCAGAAAAACCTGGAAAGACTTACATGAACTGATGCAAAGTGAAATGAACAGGAGAATGTCATATATAATAACAACATTATTGTTCTATGAAGAATTGTGAATGACTTGACATTGTATTGTCAACAATACAATGATCAAAGAAAATGTGAAGAAAAGATTCCTAAAGATCATAACCATCCCAAAGTAGAGTGGTTGATGCAGGAGATGAATTCACAAATATTAAAGATCTTCAAATAGAGCATGAATGAACATGTGTTAGAGATGTTTCAGAGGAATCACAGGATCATAGATTTAAAGCTGGAATTGGCATTGAAGATCATCTAGCACAATTACTTTATTTATATAGAGGAAGACTCATAGAGGTTAAATGATTTTCCCAAGGTTATGTAAACAAAGGACTTCTCCTTTAATACAGACTGTCACTGAATCTGCCTACTCTCAATAAATCCTTTAAATATCATGTCATATACAAACCCCTAAAAAAAGGGGTAGAAATGAGATAGAGACAATAGAAGCCTGGATGTATAAGTAGCAGCACCATGAAGTGAAACTGAATTAGTTTTAGAATACTTACTGTTAAAATGACTTCCATAAATAAGATGCCTCTCCCAGGACAAGCTCATCATATTTATTTATTTATTTATTTAGGCTTTTCTTCTTCTTCTTCTTCTTCTTTTGCAAGGCAAATGGAGTTAAGCAGCTTGCCCAAGGCCACACAGCTAGGTAATTATTAAATGTCTGAGGTGGGATTTGAACTCAGGTACTCCTGACTCCAGGGCTGGAGCTCTATCCACTGTGCTACCTAGATGCCCCTCAGCTAATCATTTAAAAAAATTTTTAAAAAAATGTATATATCCCCCAATTATATGTTAAAACACATTTAAAAAATTTTAAAAATATTTTTGATGGGTCATTGATGCATTGCTGGTGAAGTTGTGAATGGATCCAATCTTTCTGGAGAGCAACATGGAACTCTGACAAAGAGCAATAAAATTGCTTATACGCTTTGACCCAGTAATTCCAATTCTAGGTCTATATCCAGAGGAAATTATTAAAAAAAGGAAAAACTCCTTCATGTTCCAAAATATTTATAGCAGTTCTTTTTGTAGTGGCAAAAAATTGGAAACCAAGGGAATGGAGGGGATGTCCATCAATTCTGGAATGGTTAACCAAGTTCTGGTACATAAATACTATGGAATAGCATTGATCTGTAGGAAACCATAAATGGTCAGACTCTAAAGAAGCATGGAATGACTTACAGGATCCGACACTGAGCAAAGGGAGTAGAATCAAAAGAACAATGTACACATTAACCACAGCATTATGAGATGAAAAACCTTGATGGAAGCAGCTCCTCTCAGCAGTTCAGATAGCTAGGACAACTGTATTAGACTGGCTATTGACAATGTTAACCCCATCCAGAGGAAGAAAAACAAAACACATATACAATGCCCCCCTCCAAAAAAACCCTTCAGAATCTGATGAACACTTTATAAAAATTATCTCTTATGTATCTCTTTCTCTTAATCCTAATTCATCATACTGCAAATAACTAATCTGTAAACATGTTTATCAAAAATATACATGTACAATGCTAGCCTGACTGTTTGCCAATGAGGGGAGGAAGATGGGAAGGGAAGGTGGAAGGAAATTTTGTAACTTAAAAATATACATGTGCATATGGATGAAAATAAATTTTTAAAAAGTTTTGAATTTCAAATTCTATCCTTTCCTTCCTTCCTTCCCCCTAGACTGTAAGTAATCAGATAGAAATTATACAAATACAATCATCTAAAACATTTTCATAAAAAGAGCTACTAAAACATTTTCATCTTAGTAATTTTTTCAAGAAGATAAGAAAAGAAAAAGAATGAAAGAAACAAAGTAAAAATAGCATACTTTAGTGAATATTCAAACAATATTCATTCCCCCCCCCGGAGATGTATAACATACTTCATCATTAGTCCTTTGAGATTTTCTTTGATCATTATTATATTGCTGAAAATAGCTAAGTAATTCACAATTCTTCATAGAAAAATATTGCTGCTATTCCTCCTATTCATTTTGCATCAGTTCATTTAAGTCTTTTCAGGTTTTCTGAAATCATCCTGCTTGTCATTTCTTATAGCACAATAATATTCCTTCACAATCATATCACAGTTTGTTTAGTAATTCCCCAATTGATGGGGATGTTCAATTCATAGTCAAAAACAGAGTTGCTATACTTTTGTATGGAGATTCTTCCCCTCCACCCCTTTCTGATTAGGGATATAGATCTAGTAGTGATTTGCTGAATCAAAGGATATGCACAATTTTATGTTCCTTGAGCATAATTCCAAATAACCTCATCAGTTTTAAACTCATCATCATGCTGCTAACTCTAGCCTTGATGATGCTATCTCTCTCAGCTTTCTCTCCCCTCTGACTGGAGGACTGGAAGGTGAAGTATTAAACTTCTTCCAGTGCCTGCCTTTTATAAAAGACAGAAACTTAAATTCATCTCAATGCTTTACATCTTTTACCCTGCCTGTTTTTAACTCCGTGGAACAAGATGCGCCTCCTGTGCCAGGTGCTCCTGGGTGTTCGATCTCCTTAGCTTTCCTGCCTTCTTTTTTGTGATGCTCTCCCTTTAGACTATAAGTTCTTTGAAGGCAGAAAATTTCTTTCTTTTTTATTGATTGTATCCCCAGAGTTTAACACAGTGACTGATATATAGTGGACACTTAAGTGTTCATTGGATTAGATTGGAAAAGTCACTTAAACTCTCTGGATTTCAATGACCTCATTCAATTACTATAAACGGAGAAGGCTGAACAAAACTAATTCTAAGTTCCCTACAATCTCGAAATCTATGATTCCATTATGATAAATATGAGATAGTGGTGGGGGTGGGAATGAGTGAAAAAGATGTGTGGGATGGGAAACAAGATCTAATAAAACCCAACATGGATGCCAGCCAATTAGAACAACGGACTTCAAAGAAATTCAGATCCAAGAATGCTAGCTCAGCAGCATCAAGGAAAGATGAATGCATTTTAAAAAGTTAATATATTGCACATAACAAATGATACTATTATAAAATAACAAGGTATGTTTATCAAATAATCCTCAATTTCTTCTCTTTTCTTTTTTCAAGTGTTATCTCTTCGTGAGCTTTAACAAGCTTTGCTTAGTTTCCTGGAAACCCACAAAAGGATTTTTTTTTTTTAATCTTAAGGAGTTGAAGTGCTAACATCAGCTTAGATTCAGCTGCCTCCTAAGGGGATTCTGCACCTGTGATTTAGCCTTTGAAACAACAGCCGGAAAACTACACAAGGAGAGCATGTGGAAGCTTTAGGAATAAAATGACCTTTTTTTTTTTTTTTTTTTTTTTTTTTTTTTTTTGGATTCTGTTTTCTCCTCTATTAAAAGGAGATTATAAAAGCTCCTCCTCAATATGGTTGATGTGAGATAAGCTATGGACAAATCATAAATCTCTTGAGAAATAGGAAGAGGTACTAGACACAGGACATATTATCATAAGGAGAACATGTAAGTCAGCACCTTCTCAGTAACTGAGAGTCTTAAAGAATTCCTTAGAGCAAGGTTATGTGAATTATTCAGTCATACAGTTAGTCAGTATGTAACCATGGCAAGACTTGAACCAAGGTCTTCCTGCCTAATAGTCTGGATTTCAACTATGTGAATTTTGCCTTATAGAAATATGAGTGACTCTGTCTCATGAAAATAATAAACTGCTTTATTTTCTCTGTTTTCTAGCATGAAGACTCTTCTCTTTGAGCATTTAATGATTTTCTGAGTATCTACTAAATAGTACACAAAATCAAGTAATCTGATCTGAAAATTATGACAGTAAGTCTATTTGTTTAATATTTGAGTATAACAGATCCATTTTTTATGAAATGCTAAGTAATCAAAATATCATACTCATGTCCAGTATTATGAGTATGCAAATATCTTAAATATATCACTCATTTATATATTTTTAAAAAAATCATTTACTCATGAAGAAATGTTCTTAATACTTTAAAAGACCCTGATTTCATCTATAGTGAGTGCTCCCTTAATTTGAGGCAAAATAAAGATAATTTGCAGCTCCACCTCTGTCTTCAAGAATTGCCAAGATAAAAAAATAAAAATAATTACCTGTGACCTGCTCTTTGTTCAGTTTCTATGGGTTGGCATATACTAATCCTATAATTCAAGCCTTACAAGGTGGTAGGTCCTGGTTGATCTTCCACTACACTAACCTAGCTTTGAGGAAACCAGAGTCATTTTACATCAGAATAGAGCATCAAAGCACAGCCTGGAAAACTGAATGGAAATCATATTCTTAAATGTCCAGTAAAACTCATTATTTATTCTGAGTGAATCACAATTTCAAAAGGTTCCTGTTGCTACCACAATCAGAGAGGCAGGACAGTGAAGCTGTGGGAACAGAAAGGCAGCAGTAAAAAAAATCCAAAAGCTGAAATAGCACAAGCCTTTCTCCCTCTCTCAGCAGCTATCTAAAGATAGCACAGACAGCTCTAGTCCTTAAGGCAGTGTTCTTCAACTGGCCATTATATAATATACATTGAAACTAGGCACAAAATACATCAAAGGATTGGGAAATAATGAATCTTACTCGTCTTGAATCATCACTGGCAATTATTTTTCCACAATATGGCCAATTTTCCATTTTGACTTTGTAACTGACCCTCAAATCTGGTCCTTCAATTTCCACCATCCTTTGGAATAATATATTATAAGTGTACTCAAAATTCAAATACCAGTGAGGAGAAATAATGGGTTCTGCTATGATTGGTGAAAAGCTTGTCCAATATGCATAAATGCTGATCTAAACATAATGTCATTCTTCACCTGAATGCCCATGAAAAGAAACTCCCTGAAGAAAAAAGTCTTTCACCCAATGAAAAATCTTAAAATAATTATAGTACATCAGGTGAAGAGTTAGGTGCCACACTTCAGAGTATCATCAACAGATATTATTATCCTTTTAAATGAAGTAAGTATAGTAAAGGAGATGGAGGAGAAGGGAGAATTTGTATGATAGAAGAACTGGAGTTTTGTCCTGACACTATCCCTTATTGTCTTGGCACTGTTTATCAGAAGATTATTGAATAAAGTTATCTCTGTGATTACAAATAAAGTAGACTTGAAAAAGGCAAGGGAGACACCTATTTGATCACAGCCTTTAATTTTATTCTACCAAGTCAATGCTACTTTGTGATTAATAAGCAATAAACTTACTGAGTGTTTTTCAGTTATTTTCTCATTTTAATATATAATGTTTAAAAACTACTAAGTAAAAGGTAGATATAGTAGACAATGGGATACAAAAAACAGAAATTAAAAGACCCTGATCTCAAGAAGATTTCATTTAATGGTGTCCAATGATATTGTAATATATTAAATGCATTTAAAATATAGTTACAAGGGTCTAATGAAATAATTACACTATTACTACAATCATCAAAACCATATTATCTTTAGGGGATAAATGAAACTAAACCCAAGGTAGGAGGTTTTTCCCAATGAAACAGGGAAACCACTGGAGGTTCTTAGAACATGCTGTTTCTGAGTGAATGAAAAAGATATCTAAGGCTCTTAAAAGTATAATTCAGCAAACTTAGGGAAAGGGTTTGGGATTTTTCAGATAATTTTACTAATTAATTTATCAATTCTCTATTCATTTTGCAGGAATATAGCTTGCTATTGGCAGATTATTTCTACAGTTTTAGTAGTATTTCTGCCAATTATATTGTATGAGATTTTATAATTCTATGATCCTATGAATGTAGCTAAAAGAGCTTGGAGGAGAAAGATTGCTGCAAATTTTATGGATTTAATAAAATTTAGGAGACTTGCTGTGGTTTATAAAACTATTCTACAAAGGTATTAAGAATCTGAATAAATCCAACTCTCACAAGTGAGCCAATTTATTCTTTCTCAATGTGGTATTTAGGCTCATTTATTAAACTGGAATCTCCCTTATACAAAGGGATCTAAGAATCCAAGTGAATTTTTATTATTATATTCCCTCTCTTCTTCCTGTTTTCCAAATCAGAGCAATTAAAAATGAAAGAGAATTATGTAATTCACAACTGATCTTTTTGTATCCCTTTGCCAACACAATTTTGATTATTTCATAAACAGCAAGTCTCTAATGTCTTCTACTGTGTACTTCGAATGATTCATGGTGTGGGACTTACACTAGCTATTTCCTTTGGGAATACTCTACCATTTGATAAACTTTGCCAGCAGTCATTCTTCTTCTTTTTCAGCCAGAATTTTGTTTAATCTAATTAGTCCTACATCTTTACACAACATTCCCCCCCCAAATTGTATCCCAGCTAGCATTTGCTCATACCCTTCACAAATACCAGAAATATAGAACCTCAATCTATCTGCCAAGAAATACTTATAACATTTGATTCTTTAGAGCTCTCCTTTATGAGTCAGAACACTCAACTCATATAAAGTGTAGTCATATTTTCATCAAAGTACTTCTAATTTGATGAATCATGAAACATCATTACATTAAAAACTTTTAAACTATGGCTTTACTTTAAATATGCCTTTTCACTTATGGAAATATATATAAAAGTGCTATTATAAGCTCATAATCTTTGCATTAATTTTTTTAAACTCCTTTCAATGTAATGTATTTTAAGCTTTTTCATCATGCAAATTTGCATCTTGCAAGACACATTAAGGATATCTATTAGAGAGAGGTAGAATCCTAAAAGAAGTAGACCAATGATATAAGGAGAGACTAGAGTTATGATCAAGAATAAAGCTACCATTTCTCTTGGGATGGTATCTATATCAGACTCAATTTTCATAAAAGTTATTTCTTTCAAGATATGATTCTCTTTGATATGATGGAGCCGATAATGAAATGGAATAATTGAGTAGATTATATTTTCCAGTGTATATTCTTATCATCATGAATTTTGAAATACTAATACCCAAATGGGATAGGTTTAAATTTACGAATCTTAACTATAAAAGAAAATATATAGAACATTTGCCACACTGAAGCAGATTCTATTCCAAAATACAGTAGACAACCAATCACTCCATTTACTAAGCATCTATTTGGTTGATAAATGTATTGATTAATCAATCAATGAAAGTATGTTAAATAAATATGAATAAAGTACTAAATGCATTTAATATGTTCATTTAATGATACATGTAGCATAATATATATATATATATATATATATATATATATATATAGGCAGTAGGTACAGATAGTTACAATGCATTCATCTGTGTGTGTGTGAGTATATGTATATATATATATATATATATGTATGTATGCATATATGATTTCATTGGTGAAGGGAAGTTTTAGTGAAGAAACTACCTCAACCAAAACAGATTGGCATTATTTCTGCACTTTAAAGATGTAAACAGTGGTTTAGGGTTTTGAATTGCCCAAGATGCCAAAGAGATGGAGTTCTTTTGGGTCAGAGAACAAACTGGAATTTGGGTCTTCTGATTCCATGGTCAAATCTTTGTGATGTCTCTCCTATGTTAATTGGAAGTCAGATGCTTGGATTTTAATCCTGGCTCTAAGATTAACTAGCAGTGTTGGGCAAGTTATAAATCTCTTTGAGTCTCAGATTCTTTCCTGAAAGGAATGGACATCATAATGTTTGCATTAGCCACTTCACTGGACTCTTGTGAGAAAAATGCTTTGTGAATCTTAAGGATATAGAAAATGCAAATAGCTATCAGCAGAAGCAGCATTGTTATTAATAACCATCTGTGCACATGCATTCATCCTTTTGTCTTCCTATCCTCAATAACTTGCAAATAGCCTGGCACACTATAGGGCATTTACCAATGGAATAGAAGTGAATTCTCCCATTTAGATAACAGTATATTACAACCAGGTTAGCAGATTTTGCTTAACAAAGTGCTAGAGGCTACTCCTTGGTCCCCATACAATGAATGAATCTCCATCAGTCTGAATACACTTTCTCAATCCCCATGTTTCCAGGTTTTATTACACTGAAGAATTATAAATGACCTTTTTAAGCATCAAGAAACTACCCTACATCTGTACAATAGGAGGCAAATTCAGAGCCTCTGACCTTACACGTTTAACTGAGAAGTTCGAAGTCTTGAAGGAAACAGGCTTCTGTTTGTTTTTCTTCAAGATCTGGGATCAGACTTCAATATTCAATTAGATTTTCAAACAGCTTTCTTTACACAGAAACACATCTTTACAACCTTCACTGAAAACATTCTACCTTCCTAACAGGATAGCACTTATTCACTAATAGCAACAATCTTCAGTACTCCATATGTTGGTCCCTTCTACAATAATAAATACTCCAAATCTCTTATCCCTCCCCAACTCTCTTCATCTTTCTGTTTCTCTCACCTCTCCATCTCTTTTCTCTCAGTGTCAAAATGCCTTCTACCCTTTACCCAGGCTGCTGTTAACCCTATCCTCTTCCATGGGCACCCAAAATAATCCCTTAGCCTCTAATTCACTTACTCAGATCTATACATTTGACCTCCACAATATCTCTTGCAGTATCTCCCCTGTCCTCATTTGAACACAGTCATAGTTCAAGTCCTAACCTCCTCTAACAAGAACCAAGGTTCAGTCTCTCCCTTCCATTATAGTCTTCTCCAAAGTTTTCAAATAATCTCACAAAGACACAAACCTCATCAATTCAGATAGACTTCCCAGTGCCACTCAGATCAAAAATAAATTTTCCATACAAATGTTGATAGCAAACCACAATGCCTTTCTCTAATTTTTCAGCCTTAATTCACTTTCTTCTCTAACTCTGATTACAAGCTATATATGCTCACTAACTATGTACACCAACCAATCTAGATCATTACTAGCAGTTCACCAAACTATCTTTCCTAATTTTTGGACATCTCATTTCAGTCCATCAGTCAATGCTAACTACATGCAGGTACTTTGTGAAGTGCTAAAGACAGAAAGAAAGGTAAAAATACTCCCTGCTCTGAAGGGGTTCATATTCAGATGGAGATGATAACAATGAAAAAAAATGATACATACATGATCATATCCACAGCATACAAAATCATATATACACAATCATATCTACAGTTAAAATGGAAGGTGATCTCAGAAGGAAGGCTCCAGCAGTGGGCATGTCAAACTCAAGCTGCTCAAAACAGAACTCATTATCTTTCTCTCAGCCCACCTTTCTCCTGCCAACTTTCCCATTACTGTCAATGAAACCACTACATTTTTGGGTTACTTCTAGTAACCCAGACTTGAAAAATCAGTATCATTCTGGACTCCTTTATCATACTCTACCTACATATCCAAACTATCCTCAAGACTCATTTTTACCTTCACAATAATTCTCAAATTGTCTTTCCTCTCCACTTCCACCACTAGTATTATGATGTAGGTCTTCATCATCACAAACCTCGGGTATTGCAACAGCCTTAGGATTGATATCCCCACCTCCAGTCTTTCCTGAATTCAGTTCATCTTCTATATAGTTGATAGAGTTATCATATTTAAAATCAGGCCTAATCATACTAATCTCCTATTTAATAAACTGCAGTAGCTCCTTAATACTTCCAGGAACAAATATAAAATTATCTGATTAACATTTAGAGATTATTCACAATAAAATTTATTTATAAGGGAAAACATAAACCATGGAAAAAATGAACTGTTTTTTCCCTTCAAATAATACCACTAAAGTGAGATCTAACTAAGTTATAGAAAGACTTCATGCTCTACATCCTGTGATAGAGGTGAGTTAGGTTCAAAGTTAAAATGTAAGGGTCTTTCAGTCATAAAAAAAGAGGTAAACACAAAGAAAAGTTAGGAAGAGAGGCAGAGATAAGCATAAAGATATAGAAGGAAAGGGATTCATGAACTACACTATCTCAACCAAAATGCGTCCTTTTTTTTAACAATGATAAAACTAGACATAGTGCTTATTCAAGCACTATGTCCAAGTTGTCTGTATATCACAGTGACATAAGTGAATAATAAATTCATCATCTAGTCAGTTGCCTGTATGCATCTTCCTGGTGCTTAGAAAATCACGGAATGCTGAAACTGGAAGAAACCTTGAGATTCATAACCCAAATCTTTTATTTTTCATAGGAGAGAAAACTCCTAAAGAACATAGGCAAATTCCTCCAAACCAAAAAGTCAATGAGTAGCTAGCTGAATTCACAATTCAGTGCAGGCTTCTAGGGTATCTATTGTAGATTGTACATTTCTAGAAGAGAGGGCATTTGGAATACATTTCCAAAGCTGGATAAGCACACAGGTTCTTGTGATGATAGAAAAACAATATATTATACAAACACTAATTATGGAGAAGAGATAAAAATGACACTGTCTAGGGGTTCTCAAGAAACCCTGTTTTCCATCCCATTTCCCCAAAAACAGGTTCTGAAGATAGTAATAAAGAATGGAACCAACTGAGGAAAATGATAAGAATGTTTTGAAAGCACAATAAATACATTATATTAAGAAAAGGAGGAAGAATTTTTACTGTGGTTATTTACCTTATAGAAAAGGCAGCTATGATGTTTTTTTTAGTCATCATTTGTCTTGCTCATCTTTTTTAGTTGGCTCAAGAAAGGAATAAATAAGTCAAGAATGACTTAGATTAAACATCAGATACTTCAACAGGTTATTAAAACAATAGGGCTGGCTTAATAAGAGAATTTATATGAGATCTTCAATCTATACATTTAAATTGGAGAAGACAAGTATAATTCAGGAAATATTCTTATCCTGCCTAGATGTAAAAGGCTGAACTAGATTGTCCATTAAGGTTTGTATCAGTTCAGTAATCATCTTCTCTAAACTCCATCTTCTGTTTATATCACTGTTTTGAAATATTACTCCATCAAAAACAGAGAATTCTAATTCATAATAATCATGGAAGCTGCCATTATAGAATGCTGTTTACAAAAGGCTTTACATCCATCATCCCATTTCATTCTCAAATCACCTATGCTACACATATGATTTTTTTAAATAGAGGAAGAAGTAGGATTATAGAGATTAAATGATTTGCTAAGAGGCACCTAATTACAGAGCTAATAATTTTACAAGTGGGATTTGAAGCCCAGTTTTCCTGACTCTTAAGCCAAATTCTAACCACTATATTAATTTAACTGAATCTCTCATGCACTATTGAAATTGACTTGGGAAAGGGAGATTTAGGTAAAGTTTTAGATATATTAACATTGACTTCCAAAAATAATTTGATCATCTCTATAAATAATGATAGGAGTTGTAGGCTAATGCTTAAGATTCTGACAACAGTGACTAAGATTTTAAGGTTTAAAAGAAGATTCTTTTATTTAACTATATAGAATGACTCTTATATATGTTACATACACAATACTAACAATGCCACAAAAGGGAAATTCTTTCCACTAAGTAAATAATGAATTTATTCTAAAACTTTCCAAGGTAAATTTTAGATACATATTATGAGGAATAATAATCCTGTGTAGTCAGATAGATTAATAATACCCAAGTGAATTCTAACAAAGAGAAAAATGCATGTTTCATATGTCTAGAAATTCATCTCATTTACTTTACCGATTGTATCTAATCTAGAAATTTTTTTAAATCACCTTGGTCAAAATATGCAATTCAAATTAACTTTTAAAGCCATAATAAACTATAGAAATCAGAAGCAGCCTGGATTTAAATGTTTGCTAGAAACCTTTTTTTAGCCTCAGGAGTTAAGGGTCTTCTTTGCTCCTGACTTCTGACCTTCCCTCCTAACCTTTAATTTCACAAAGATACACAACTATACTCAGAATGGATATAGTTAAAAGGTTTGTTCATCTTCTGTCTGAGAGAAAGGTGTTTTTGTATGTATGTGCTGTGGTGTTTTTGCCACAACTGAAGTCATGAGTACTTAGTGTGTTTCAATGTCAGATTTAACAATGGTAATAAAACATTACTGTCATAATACAGTATGACAATTTTTGTAAAAATAGCTATAAAATGTTCTACTCAAACTGCAAATTGTATCTGAAAACTTTTCTTTAAGAATAAAGCTAAAGAAAAAATAACTTTTGTCAGAGGATATTGAAACTCCACCCATATCTGTAAACTAATTACTAATTTCTCTTTAGTAATTAATGTTAAGAGATAAAAAAAACTCAAGTCAAACTGGGATAATTTAATGGCTAGAGTATTTAAAATAGAGGCAAAAAATATAATTTGGAGAATAAATTATAAATGATGAAAAGTAAGTTATCAGTATTAAAACTAAATATTTGGGTGTTTCCTATCCAGTATGATTACAATTTTGGGCCAAATTACTTAAGGTCAAATTTTAGTGGTACAGATTTACCAAAAGGGAATGGGCCCATTAAGTTTATGCTATTTGAAATCACTAAAGGGATTGCATGAAGAGTCAAGGGCATCCTGATTAATGTTTCTTTTTGGAAAGTGAACTGCATATCTAGATAGCAATGTATATTTTTAACAGATTTATTTCTCTAAAATGATCAGATGCAGTCAAGTTAATGGCACAGTACATGTCAATAGATATCTCCTTCTTTGAGGCTTCCAATTTGCTGCTAGAACCAATATAAATTAAGAAACATGTTGTCAACATGTTTTGGAGAAATGTTTCCCTTGAGATTTTCTTGATATGTAGGCCATAGAAGGAAGACAAAGAGGAGGGAGAAAAGAGAAAAATATGTAATAGTTCAGTGTTTAACTTTGTGTGTGTATGTGTGTGTGTGTGTGTGTGTGTGTGAGAGAGAGAGAGAGAGAGAGAGAGAGAGAGAGAGAGAGAGAGAGAGAGAGAGAGAGAGAGAGAGAGAGAGAGAGAAATAGAGAATGCCATTTTGGCAGACTAGTATGATATAGGGTCCTCCTCTAAGAATATTATTTTCTGATGTATTAAAAATCCCTAGAATCATGAGAAAAAATAGACAAACTGAAATGCAGTTATCAAAAAAACTTGTTTCTAAACCTCAGATTAAGTTTAGAGGTTGTTGGGAAGTGAACTTGCTAATCAATGACATGCATTTGTTGGTGCTTGTCACTTTGATGGTGCCCTGACCATTTAAACACTGGAAGGAAGAGGTAAACCTCAGAAACAACCCAAAATTTAAGTGGTCAAAAATGGCCCTATAAATAGTAGCTAGGTGGAAGGAGAGTAGAGCAAACAGCTGGTGACCTGGAGGGAGGAGAAAAAAGGCAATCATATGGCAGAGGAATCCTAAGTGTTCTCACACCACCAGGAATGTAATAACTGGCTTCCAAGAACACCTTGTAAACACTTGGGTATGCTTCCTTCCCTTTAATGCCTTACCACATAAATAAGTCAAAGATTTAAAAAAAGTATTACCTTCTCGGTGAAAAGAAAAGAAGAAAAAAGAAAACAAAAGATAGCATTTTTTACTGCACTGTACAGAATTATGTGTGACATACATATTTGTTTTTGCTTTGAATTCTTAAAAGTTACAGAGCAGTTACTCCTCTGCTAGGGACCAATTAATTCAAAATGTGACCAGAAATCAAAAGCTGGGTGAGAGGAACCTAGAAAAAGCTAAAACATTTTTGTCATTATAGACAGTAGAATGTTGCTAATTTGAGGACTTAAAAGCATGGGGTCTTGCATATTGCTTTTACCTTGTAGGCAAGTAAACTCAAAGGAATTGGGTATTAATAAGCCTTGCTTAAAAAAATCCCACTAATAGTCTTCTAAAAAAGGAAGCTCAAAATAAACATATTCCTATTGGTTAGAGTAACCAATACATTTTTTCTTTCAGGTATGAATATTGCTAAAGGGAATCTTACTAAATTGCTATATTAAGCACAGCAAATTACCTATTTAAGAATAATTAAGTGTTTTGAAAACATACCCGTGAGCTCAAATAATAATTTGGGAAAGGCATTTTAACAAGATATGAACGTTCCTTAGGTGAATTGGTCCATGCCTGAAAATAAAATTTTAAATGGCATAGCCATTACAAAAAAGAAAATGTTTTCCAACCCTTACTCTTTTTTTGCCCTTCTGTGACCTAAGTAATTTGATGATGATGAGAAAGGATCAAAATATGTTGGAGATGATTAGTCTAAATTCTAAATTTATTTTCTTTGCAAAATTTTCATTGATCCCATTCATATGGGCAGAAATGTATGCCCTGGCTCCCTTTGCTTTCCATCATTCATTGATTAGTCACATACCCCTGAGAATATCAAAAAGTCATGGCTTTAGAGATGGAAGATACCTTAGAGACATCTAGTTAGTGTAACCCTCTCATTTTACAGATAAAGAACCTGAAGCTTATAGAGGTAAAGTGATTTGTCTAAGATCTGTCCCTAGGAAGAGAGTCAGAATTCAAATTCAGATACTCTGACTAAAATCAAGTGCTCTTTTCCTTGTACCATGCTTTTTTTGCTTGTTGATAGATTATATAAAACAAGAAGGTTGGTGAACCCTAATACAGAATAATGGATTGCTATATCATCTGTATGTCATGAACCAAATCATAGAATTTTGAAATTTTAGAAGTAGAAGGGACCTTGCACATACATAAGGCACATATTGCAAATGTCTGATATAACAAAGTGAATTCATAATGTAGGTGCTAATTCTACAGTTCTAGGTCAATATAATAAAGGTAATAAACCATTCATAGTATAGCAATATATTGACTATTCTTTCTAGTTCAATGGGGAATTACATAAAAAGATATTATAGTGATTTTATTAATAGGATTACATATTATGTTTGTATAATATATATATATATCCATATATGTGTATGTATACACATGCTAGGATATATATATATATTAGGAAATGTATATATATATATATGAGATATACAAGTAATAATATATTAGTGTATATATGTGCATATAAACATATACACACATATATGAAGGAACAATTCTTATTTCATCTTCTCAGCCCTAAATTCATTAACATAACTGCAATGATGGGCTAAGAGAGAAGTAAATTTGTATTCTAGCTGTAGTCAAATGTAAAAATCACATAAATTCTTAAAATTAAAACAACATTACCTTGGCATAACTAATAAGATATTTTGCTAGTAAGATATTTTGTGATTTCTTTGGAACTGTTGTACGAAACTGTAAATGAAGAGGAATGATAAAGATAAGCTGCTCTTTAGGGAGAGAACTGCTTTCAAAGTTTTAACCATTGTCTTGAAAGGAGGTATATCAAGGTTAGTCAGTTTACTCTTTCATCCAAAGAGTCAGAAAGCTGGATGAGTGCTTATATATAGGAAAGTATCTGCACCTGTCTGCCTGCCTGTCTGTATTCTCACAGACTTAAAAAAGAACTACATCAATATTGAAAATTACATGCACTGGATTAAGACCTAATGAACCAAAAATCTATTTTAAAGTAAAAATCTAAATGTTTTCTGACCCTGGAAATATAAACTATAAAACCACTTTATTTTTTATTCAGCTCAAAGTAAAGACTAGTTTTTACAAAGGGGAAATAATATGTTCTATTCCAAAAGGTTATTTTTTCATTAACTAAATTTAGATTTCAAATTTAAAAGCAACTAAGACATAAACCATGTTTTGAAAGAACAAGAATACCCTATGTTTGGGTCTTTTCCCAGTTAATTATTTGCTGGCTAAAGTGTTAAACCGTCCTTGGCTTCACCTTAGACACAACTCTCCCAGCTGGTCATTAACAGCCTGGAGAAGAGCCCACACATTATTAACCCTTGATGTGCTAAAAACATATATGTTCTATATATGCACTATCTCATTCACCCCTCTCCCCCCAAAGTATTGTGTGGAAAAAAATAGAGATCTTTATTTAAACAAGGAAATGGGGGGAGGAGAGCTTTGTCAGAAAGTGGTTAATATATGAGAACCAAGATGACACAAAGCCCTTGAGTAGGAGACATCCTTAACGTGATCTGACTTAATCTCACTGAAATACTCATTTGGGGGCAGGGGTAGGGAAATTAATGACTACAGATGTTTTTCCTCTTAACAGCAACAAGGGACTCCCAAAGAGAAAGGCCGGCAATCATGGGAATGGAACCACTAGGCTAGAAACCAGCCCTGTCAACAAGTACAAGCAAGTGAAATTTGCTCGTTTCTGTGCTATCTTTTACAAAAGGCCACAGGACAGCTGGGAAAAGAAACACGTGTAAACAAGGTAGACTTAATGATTTCCTAATTAAAAAGAAGATATTATCTTCTCATTAATTGGCAAGCTAATTGACCAAAACCCTATAGTTTCATAAAATGAGTGCAGTAATCAGAGTCTCAATGTCTATATGCTAACAATTTCTATGAACACACAAACCATTTTTTCTTTTACACACACACACACACACACACACACACACACACACACACACAGACACACATACACAGATTTTACTGAGCCACAAAGTTGTCAGTTCCGCTTGATCTGTTTGGACACTGTACTCCACGACAGCTGTCGGAAATAATACATTAGAACAGCTGCTGTGACAGTTACTAGGGGCTTGGAAGTTTAATTGGACTCAACATGATATTGTGCATTTTTCCAAACTTAGAAATAATAAAAAAAAAACACAAAGAAGTTTCTAATGGGCCTGAATGATGGGTTGCTACTTAGACTCACTGAATGGTTAACCTCCCTTTGGGAGATATCATTCTCCTCATATTGTCTTTATCCACAGTCTGGTAAGAAGTAAATAAAACACAGTAGGATCAATTCAATGCATAAGAAAGGGGGTATTAAGAGGGGGGAAATGGCAAGGAAGTCATGTAAATAATCCCTTTCAAATACTGGCTGAGAGCCAAGGAGGATCCCACAGTGTCTCAAAATTTACTCCAAAGGAAACTTATTCAGAGACCTGGCTCCTAGTGCCAAATGAAAACAAAACCACTCATTATGGTCACAACTCCCATATAGAACTGAAGAATGGAACTTACTCTCGGCCTCGGCATAGAGGACGAAGTACAGGAGTACCACCACTGGCCTGGCTACGTGAATCATTCTGCAGCTTGGCACCAGCAAGCCTTGGCAGCCTCGTTCTCACGGGCCCAGAAGCCACTGCGAGTCTGTCTGGTCTGAAATTTCAGCTGATGGGCTTTCAGAGTCTGCAAAGGAACAGAAACCAAAAAGACAGAGAAAAAAGAGAGAAAAAAAAGAAAGGCTTAGATTTCTCTTTTTTAAAAAAACTTTTTTCATCACAATCACTACAAGATACACAAAGCATTGTGAAAACATGATAAATCGTAACCACAATCCATCCCCATTTGGAAGGAAATCCTTAGGTCCACATTATTCATGAGCAGCTAAATGTCAGCGCCAAAGATCAACTTGTCCCATTTTCAGGCCAACCTGAAGTCAACCTCCTTAGATTTCATTCTCCCCTGTTCAATGCCACCTTTGGGGCAATAAACCATGAGAATGAACTGTCACTTTTAATGAAACATTACTTGAATATATCAGTAGAATGAAACACACCAATGCTATAAGAGGGATTTGAAAGAAGTTTCACAGTGCAGAATAAAAGTCTATTATTGACAGTATAATGGAAGCAGCTTTCTTGGCACTAGGTGAAATGACAGGGCTAATTCAACTTCTCAGGCTAAATGGTAGAAGGGTGATTTTTTTTAAATGGTACATTTGGCTCTCTCCCTGCAGATATATCAACATTTAAGTCTAGTTTGTCTTCTAGAAGTCAAAATAATTGTTAGCATGACCTTTCTGAATTAACTTCTTCAGGTGGCTACTCCTTCTACTGATATAGAAGACAAACTCTCTACCCTTTGTTTCAATGAACCAATGAAGCCACAAAAAGTCATTCACCTACTGGCCAACCCTTTAATATAAGTTATCTGAATTTAAATAGATTGATCTACAGACAGTAGGCAAACAAATCCTGGGTTGGATGCTCTGAAATGTTTCTACCTTTTGAGCTTAAGTTTATTTTGGAGTCATCTAAAATCCAGTGACATCTTAATGCTACAATGAAGAGTTTAGGATTATTTATGATTTAAAAAGATCTTCATATTTTTAAGACTAGAAGGTAAAAATCTTTGTTTTTTATTTTCCTTATAAAAATTATTATCATTCATTCATCTATTCTTTCATTTGATGAAAAAGTGTACAAGGGACTGTGCTAGCTGGCAGAGAAGAAAGAAAGATGAATTGGTTCAGTAATAGTTCATTATCAGAGGACCTTGATTCAAATTCTATCCTAAACACTTTACTGCCACTGGTAACACTGGGAAAGTCAAGCTCCCTGGACACCAGGGAGATTTCTTCTGTAAAATGAAGGAATTGGACTAGCAAGGCTCTGAGGTCCCTTCCAGGCCTAGAACTATGATCCTAAGATATTGTTCTTGTGTTCAAGGAAAGCATAGTTTAATGGGTGAATGGTATAGAAATAAAAAAATAAATCAAACAGTATGTACTAAGTGTCAATAGATAAAGTATAGATAAATGCTGTATAATGTAAAAGTAGGAGGGAGGTAAACCATCTAATCTAATCTCATTTTATAGATGAGGTAACTGAGTTCTTGAAGGTGGAGTTACTTATCTCAGATCACATAAGTAGTGAGAGTGAGAAAGGGAGAGAGAGAGAGAGAGAGAGAGAGAGAGAGAGAGAGAGAGAGAGCGAGAGAGAGAGTCAGAATTAGAATCTGAATCCTCTGGCTCCAAACCAATGCTACTTTCACTTCCCCAGTTTACTTTTCCTTGTAAGAATGGCAGCCTTGGGGATGATGGAAAGCTTCTAAGCTATGAAATAGAAAAAAAAGTCTCTTACATGGCAGGAAGAGCTGGATAGTGCAACTAGCTTAGAAACAAGAAGACTTATTTTCATTAATTTAAATCTAATCTTAGACACTTAATGCTGTGTTATCCTGCAAGTCATTTTGTCCTGTTTCCCTCAATTCTTCATCTGTAAAATGAGCCCCTCCTTCTGTCTCTGTCCAAGAAAAATCTCAGGTAGCAAAAATAATGCAAAATGATTAAACAATAAATGGTGGTTCTAATGCAAGACAGACTAGCGATATATATCATGAGGTACCTAAAGTGACAGGCTAAGTAGCCTGGTATTCAACTGGCCATGTCATCCAAATTTGAAGGGTAGAGTACAACAGAATCAGAACTGTGATGTAGAAAATGATTGATCTCATGGTTATCTAAGGATAGAATAAAGAGGTCAAAGATTATAGGCAGGGAAACCAATACTAAGGGCAATGAAAACCTGAACTTGAGTGAGAACAGAAACCATTACTAGAGTACTAGGGATATGAGAATCAATTCCTGTGCTCAGTAGTCCCAGAATGACTTTATTTTTACATTTGATTTGACTTTTTACAATTTTCTCATTCCAGAAAAAATTTAAGAATGACCGTGTTTAACGAGAATGTTTGAAAACAAAACTTTGATATCTATAATCTGGTCATATTGAAACAAATATCACAGAAAAGTAATTTGCAACAAGAAACTTAGAAATATCCCAAAGTTGGTCAAATCGCTGAAACAGCTTTGGCTTTTAAAAATACTGTAAGACAAACATTATGTTTGAATGTATCAAACCTAACAAAAAGGAGGGAAAGATATCAATGTCATTACTGTGCATGAATAGCTCATATGAAGAAAAAATAGAATAGAAAGAAAGTAAAAGTCATTTTTTTAATCATCATTCCACCAGATAGTTTTTATAGCTTTTGGGGTGGCAAGAAGAAGCAAGTTTTAAACTCTAGTATAAGGTTCACGACCTATTAGGAAACATTAGCTGGCCAGTTACTCTGAATTGACTATTTTTATCAATCTCTACTATAAAACTAACTGGAGTCATTCACAGCTCTATCAAAAGATAAAAAATCTTAAAAAATCTTCATAGGCAATGTGTGCAGCCATCAGCTCTTTTCCCTTCTCCTCCCTGCCTTTCATTGCTACCATCCTCATGCCAGCATTTCAAATGACAGCAAAGACCGGGAGACATCAGTCCTGTCGGACTCAATTTGTGTCTGTGCAAGCGTATCAGAGCCAACTGCTACATAATGACTCTAGTGCTATCACAAAGATGGAGATGTATGAAATGCACTTTCAGGGAAGAGGTGATTTGGGTGTTTCTTGTACTAGAAAAAAGGAAAAGCTTAGGAAGATAGAAATAGTTTCAAATAAGTCTGCCTTATAGGCAAAAAGAAGTGTTACCTTTAGACTACTTACAGGTAACTTGTAAAAGGAACCATTCTAGAAATATGGAGCAACTCTAGCATGAATATTTAAATTACAGTCTGGGTCGTTCATGGTTAAAAATGAAATAGAAGAAGAATAGGGAGGTAAAAGAAAAAAAGGGAGCCTACATAAATACAAAATGCTCTGGTGTTTAATTTAGACATTCATTAGAGCCAAACCCAATCAGCTACTAGTTGGTACACAAATTCACCACAGTTCCAAAGATGAAGAGCTATCAAGCACATCTGGATTGTGGAATGTAGATTATAGGACAGAAAAAAGAAAATGAATTAAAAAAAAAAGATATTCCAAGCAGTAGCTTTTGTTATTTAGCCGTTTCAGTCACATTAGATACTTCATGACCTCATTTGGGGTTTTCTTGGTAAATATATGTGAGTGATTTGCTATTTCCTTCTCCAGTTCATTCTACAGATGAGGAAACCGAGGCAAGGTTAAGTGACTTGCCCATAGTTACTGAGGCCATATTTGAACCCAGCTTTTCCTTACTCTGGGTCTAGTGCCCTGTGTTCTACAATCACCTCACTCCTCCAAGCAACAGCTTACAAGGTTAATTCATTTTATAATCTTCCATCATGGCATAGATGAAGAGTAAGTAAATCCAGTGAAAAGAAAAATAAACAAGTGGTTTACAGAGTTGGAAAAGAATCTTGCTCCTACTGACAACAAAGCATTGACTATCTATGATCAATAATCATTCACAAAAAGCAAGGCCAACTGGACCACTCTGCATTCTCTGTCTTTCAATAAGAGATTATACTCTTAAAATAGAACAAGCAGCTAAGAAGAAGAGAAATGCTTGGGCTACTTAATTCTCACAACATCAAGAATCATGACAGGAGAAGACCTCAGAAAATGCTGTGTAACTTTACAATTAGTCAGTCTTTAAATTTGTGTGTAAGAGAAGTAGAAATAGTGGAAGGTCAAGCAATCTATGTGATTGCAGATTAAAATGGAGCCAAGAGTACCCTTGTCAGAAAGCTGCTATCACGGTTTTAAGTGTTCACATAAGCAGAATCTATCCTATTCCCTTCCTTTCAGCATCAATAATGTCACCATTTTCTGCTCTGTGTGCATGTGTTGAATGTGAGTGAAGTACGCATGTGTTTGTTCATAAAGAGGCACTGTTCAGGTATCTGTATTAAGATTTTGGGAAAATTTCTTCAGTTTGGGAAAATAAAAGAAAATTGAGGCAAAACTGGATTTGTGGTTTAATTTCTCCTATTTTATTTTAAACTATGATGTCAGAAAAGTATTATTGAACTTACCACAAAGTCTGCCTCTGTCCTTACTTACATGGACTTTTATGATTAAATCAAGACCAACTCTCCAGAGAAGTAGAATAAGAACTATTTCAAATCATTCCAAACTCACATGCCCAATTGATTACAAGTTCCTTGAGGGTAGAAACAATCTTTTGCTACTTTTCGTATACCTAGATCTTGGCACAACTTCTGATACATAGCAGACACTTAGTATTGATTGATTATTGATTTAGTGTTTACTCAAATTCATCTAGATAGGCCTAAAAGGAGGGATGTTAGAGGGTATGGAGAAAAACCACTAAAATTCTAATGGTTACAGAATAATAGGGTCTTTGATTTGGAAGGGACCTCAAAGACCGTTTAGTCTCATCAATAAATGAACCAGAAGCCTGTAGTACAGAACAAATGGTCATCTAGCCTTTTCTTGAAGACCTTCCAGTGTCCAAGAACCCCTTCTCCCTCCCCATGCTGGCAAGTTATTTCACTTTGGCACAGTCTTAAATGTTAAGTGGTAACATTATTTTCTTTTTTTCTGCCTCCTTATTTAATAGATATATACATAATCCTGCTCACTGGGGTTCATATAAAATCATCCCTTGCTTCTCTCAACACTAATTGGTTAAAACTCTACAAAAACTCTACAAATGTTAACATTAGAGATTGTGTCCAACTCCACATCATTATTTCTGAGAATCAAAAAGAAAGTTTCATATATGCAATCTATAGAACATTTGAATTTTTTCTAAATGAGAACATCTCCCTAGAGAGTCATTCATAAAAAAGACTAACATTTGTATAACAGATTGTGCTGTAATATTAATAATAATACTATATTTTACAGTTCTTTCAATTTAACCATAATAAAATCATAGGAATTAGCACTCAATAGGTAACAAATTCAGTTAGCCACTGCCATGCACTTTGAATACGCTCTCCATCCCAGAAATGTTTCCCTTCAATTTTTGCTATCTTTCTCAAAAAGTTCTTCAAGATTCAATGAGTTAACAGTTTTCAAATGGAAAAATTCCAAACAAAAATGTAGGTGAAGAAGCCAAAGTTCTTAAATGAGGACATTAAGAATAAAAATTTCTGGCAGCCTTGAAATGACTCCCCCATAGATGAGACAAACTACTAAAACATGCCTTGGAGAAATAATTCATATAAGCTGACTTCATCCTTATGTATAAATTAGGCAAGAGTAGTGGTGTATATGAAAATAAGTATGAAGCAAGAAGACTCATTCATAAGTGATTACTAACCTATTTCTAGGGATAGGAATTTGAGCTTAGTCCAATCCTATCTAGGGATAGGAATTTGAGCAGGTCCAAGGATCACACATGCAAAAAAAAATGAACTACTTCTCAAGACAGAAACATTTTTCATTCTGAAATCTAAAATTCTAAAAATCAACTTGTTCTAAAGGGGAAGAGAGTACAGAGAACACCTCATAAGAACACACACTTGTTTCTTCACTTTTCATGGAAAGCAAATTAAAGTTCTTAAATTGTGATATGACTGGGAAAAGCTAGAGGGAGGATTATGAGACAAGAGGTAAAAATGTTTCATCATTACTCCATGATGATTGTTTTTTGGTCATAGAAAACTCATACCTTAATCTACTAATGCAAATAGAAGTAGATATTTTTGTTAAATGATTGCTGAAACTGCAGATCTTTGAGATACTGAAGTACATAAAAATATTCAAAATAAGTATCATATTTGAGCATGTTATACTAGCCTCAAGAAAATGCAAAGTATTAAAAAAATCATCTGACTGATTAGTGAGCAAGAACTGTTCTTTCTAATAATAGAAGATGCCTAATGAATATGCTCAAGGCCTCTTTATGTCTTTAATGACAATACTTAGAGTCAAGCCAATAATTATTAGTCTAAATTTTATACATTATAACTCACTTTCTAAATTAATATCAAAAGTACCTCTACAGCTATAGAATCTCAAATAACAATATTTCAAGAGCACATAAATGTTAGTTGCTTTCAGAAATGGCAAAACCATATAATTGATATTTATGATTCCTTTTTTTTTCCTTTCCTTTTTTGGGAGGTAAAAATCAAGAATGCTCTGAAAAATTAAGAGAGGGGAAAATGATCCTAGCTTCTTTAACCTTATCTTCTTCAATAAAGAACTATGTATCTGGGGGTGGGGGGAAGAAAGTCTTATTTTTTAATCTCTAATTTCTTGATAACATTTTATGTGTTGAAATCTTCCCAGAAGACAACCTACAACCAACCACCAAAAAATAATGTAATCATGGATAAACTCTTTAAGAAGACTTCATTGCATTCATATACCAAAAGCAAGATTAAGCCTATAGTTTTCTGTGACTAGGTTTTTACATAGTATTATTTGCTAATGAAATTAAACTGGCATTATAATAATGGTATTTACCTTTTCAGTATCTGGGGAAGACTACTTTTTCTTATTCTCATGAAAGATACTTGAGAAAGTGAGGAACACTGCAGAAGTAAGTCTCTCTCCAAAACGATAAACAAATAAGGGAGATTGATTGATACATTAAATAGGGAGGTAACAGGGCAAGGCTTTGAATCCATGCTTTATTATTTACTCCCATTATGACCTTGGACAAATCACTTCAGCTTAAATTTTCTCAGGTAGAGCTCTAAATATATCATTAAACCTGATATAGCTTTAGACACTTATTAGCTGTGTGATGTTTGACAAGTCATTTAACCTTTGTCTCAATTTCCTCATTCTTAAATAAGAATAATAATATCATTTACCTCCTAGGGTTGTTGTGAATATAAAATGAGATAATAATTATAAAACTCTTTGCAAACTTTAAAGTGCAAAATGAGGGTTAGCTATTATTATCAGGGTCATCAAGTGAGGTTTAAATTAGAGAGTAACTAATATTCCTTTACTCATTAAATACTATGATGACAAATTTACAAACTTTTTTTTTGAAAAACAATGCTATGTTTTCTCTGTTCTTTTAATTAAATACATATCATGACTGTTTCCTTTACCTCATTTAATAGAATAATGGAATATAGAGTAGGTGGTGACCTTGCCATTTTTTTGTTGTTGTTGATTCTTTATTTTTCAGGCAAGGAAACTGAGCCCCAGAGTGAGAGTTATTTGGCTCAAGGCATATCTTCCAGTTATTCAAGCAGTAATCTTTGTTAAAACTGGATGCTATTTTTAAGTATTATCAAAAAATTGCTGATCTAAAAGAAGCTGAGGGAGTTACAAATATCATCTGCTAAAGCTAATTTCTCTACTTTTATGTGCCCTTTCATGATTACTCTACTTTTATTTGTCCTTTTGACCCCATCCACTCAGTCACTATCTCTCTTTGGTTCACTATATTTCCAACTCCTAGATGCCAAAATTTTGTGTAGACAATTCTAATAGTCCTTTTTTCTTCATTCTCTGTACTCTTTTGATGATTTCATTAGTACCCATGGGTACTGCTATCATCTTGATGCAAATAAATTCTAGAGAAAATGCAGGCTTTTTGAGGAAAGGGGCTGTCTTTTATCTCTTTTTTTGTATTTCCAATGTGTAGTTGATACATAGTGGACATACAATAAAAGTCCACTGTTTCATTGACTGATTAAAGACCCAGTATTTCTCTTGAGATTCAGTCCTTCTTCACCAATATCTAACCTATGGGTATGAAACCTACCAAGTATATCACCAGGTGATGGTTCTAGTATTTAAGACTTACTACTACCTCATACCCAGGTCCCAATTGCTTTCACCCTGCCCCCTTTCTTTTTCACATATCTGAAGCAACCACACTCTGTTATAGGTATTTGTTAATTTTTAGCCTTAAGTTTACTTTTTCTGTTGTCTTATGCTACACTGATAAGACAAAAAAGTATTTATTACAATCTTAATTGAAAAGTTAGGAAACTTTCTGACGCTCACTGGATCACCACCTTAATTTAACTGTTATTTTATTTACAGCTTAACCCTGGCTACATTATATTTGGATCAAAATCAGGATACAAGCAACAGAGGTTTTTAAAAAACAGAATATACTACAGGACAGCAACCAGAGAGGGGAATTTGGGGAAAGAGTAAAACTTTGTCAAAATCCCTTAGTTTTTGAAAAAGTGAGTCCAACTAGGAACTTCAACTTAAGTCACTTATTTTGAAATGACTCCAGATCCAACTCAGTCCTTCTATTCTCTAACATTCCTCTACCGTTCCTTCATTTTCTCCTCTCCCTGTTGTCCCTGAGTTGATGATTCTTTTGAGCACAATTCACTAATTTCTGGGAAGTTGCTGTTTATTTCTTCTAGTCCTTAGCCTTTCTCTATCTGTTGTCTTGTTGGCTTTAAGTATTTCTGTGTAAACTTTTCTGGCTCAAAGGCCATGGTAGTTCAAATTGCTTTTGGGACTTCACAGGAATGATTGTTCTGAACTATAAATCCTAACTATCTATTAGTTCTCAGTCCCTACCTTATGACTCCAAAACTGCTTGAATTTCATGCCTCTTCTCCCCACCTGCCTACCTAGCTCTAGCCACCTTCAGAATTTTTCTGTTTCTGACAAGAGAACCATCAGTCTTCCAGTCATTCTAGTTTCAACCTCAGATTTACTCTTAACTTTTAACTCTTCAGACACTTGTCAAATCTTATTTTCTTGACTCTACCATCACATCTCTCAAATCTGTCTCCTCATCACTTTGAGGTCTCCATTCCCCCTTGCATTTAAACTATGATAATGGCTTCCTGATTAGAAGGACTGTTATCTTCCAAACATCTGTCAAAAAGTTATTCCTAAAAGCACAGATCTGTTTGTGCCATTCTCCTGTTCAATAGACCCTTGTGGCTTTCAGAATCACTAAGGGTTGGCATTAACCTATTTACCATCTGGTCTCAGCCTAATGTGCAGGGTTTGTAGACATTATTAGATATTACTGTTCTCTCTGCAGTCCATGTCTTAGCCAAAATGATGACTTGGACTAAAGCTATTGTCTTTCTTCAAAGACCAAGGAAAGTTCCAAAGTTTTACTCCATCCTTGGAGTTATTCTCTAAAGGTTCAAATTTTGTCCTCTGGAGTTGTATTTTGTAAGATGATTATAATTTCTTCACTATGTTTCTTTTTTTCCCAGATTAAATATCCTTTACATTTGATATCTGAATTTAAAATTCCTTCACCATCTTGCTCTCTGTTATTTAGATGTACTACAGTTTGCCAAATATTCCTACTTAAGTATGTCATCCAAATAGCCTAATTATGATATAGTCCTCACACCCTAATATCTCTGATTTTCTTCATGACTCAGCTCAAATGCCACTTTCTAGAACAGTCTTCTCCCATTGTCTTTACTGCTGAAACCTTCCCTTCTAAAGTTATCTTCAATCAATTCTGTATATATTTCTCATATATCTAATGATTTACATGTTGTCTTCACATTAGAATAGACCTTGAGGGTAGTGTTGCTATTATTTTTTTTTACAACAAAAAGAGTACACCAGATAAAAATTCTCTGAAACCATCATTATAGACTGAAAGAAAATATACAAGTATAAATTTGCAAAGTTTGTTGCCCAGTAGAACTCAATAACCAGGCCTCAAGTACTAACACATGCCCAAGTCAAAGAGTTAATTGTTACTGATTATTAACCAGAAATAAATTTTAGAATTCTAGGAAGTAACTGTATTTACAACATGCAACACATGTCTGTGACACCTGAAGGCATGTTTATCCTGTATATTACCACAAAGTTCATTTTTAAAGTGAGTTTTTTATGCACTTTCAACTTTAGACAGTAGAGTTGTTGACTAATCAGACTGAAGCATGACTACTCATCAATGGTGGCTATTCAGATTGTACACAAAACAGCAATCCATTGGAACTATTTGTGCTTGACTGCACTTTATTACAATATAGCTTAGGGCAATATGCATACAGAATGAAGAAAAGAAGAATTGCAGTGGTTATTTTCCAGCTGGATTATAAAACGATTTGATAATAAAGTACAAAAATTCCTGAACCACTAAACATACTATGTGTTCCTTATACTAAGACATGTCATAATTGCAATGATGGGAGAAAATTTGATCAGAGTTGCTCTTCTGAAAAACCTATTCCATAATTTTGGGAAAGACTATCAAATATTGTCATTTCAATGTGCTTGCATAAAATCCACAAGCAAAATATAAAATCAGACACTCTAAGATTTTAAAGTCAAGGCTCTTTGGAGCTTCTAGATCAATCAACAATGAACATTTATTCAGTTCCTACTATGTGTTAAATGTTGAGGATACAAAAAGACATAAAAGATAGTCCCTGCCTTCAAGGAGTTCACATTCCAATGATGTAGGCAACATGCAAACAATATTTTTTTTAGTTTTTTTGCAAGGCAATGGGGTTAAGTGGCTTGCCCAAGGCCACATGGCTAGGTAATTATTAAGTGTCTGAGACTGGATTTGAACCCAGGTACTCCTGACTCCAGGGCTGGTGCTTTATACATTATGCCACCTAGCCGCCCCATGCAAACAAATTTCAACAAGTTATTGCAGGATAAATAGGAAATAATTAGCAGAAGGCACTAGAATTGAGACAGATTGAGAAAGCTTCTTATAGAATTTGCAATTTTTAAAAGGAAAATTAGATGCATATGTTTCTCCAATACAAATCTTTCCAAAAGTCAGCTCTAAATTAAATAAAGTGGCCCATTCAAATGGAAAAAAAAAATATGATAACACTGAGAACTTTAGTTCAATACTAAATAAGCATCAAATGGAAAGAGAACATTCATAAATATGCAATTTTAGACCATTGGGACTTGTTGAAAAGGGAATCAGGCTATGTTTAATCATAAGTTTAGGATTTAAGAGGGCATCTAGTTTGAATTCCCACATTGTACAAAGGAAGAAACCAAGGCTCAGAGTGGTGAAAATGGCTTTGCAAAGGTCATAGATGCAGTACACTGTTCTCTGACTATAGAACCAAAGTTCTTTCAATGTCTCAACCTGATGCATTCTCAGTATAAGAGATACTTTTTGCTTTGGTGTTTACCTTCTATTTATACAGATTCTTCAGATTCAAACAATAATAAAAAGAACTGGTCCAATTACAGCAAGCATTTATATCATGCTTTAATGTTTATAAAAGGTTTCATTAAAATTATATCATTTTATCCTCACAACAATCCTAGGGAGGTTATTATTCTTGTTACATTTAGTAGATGAGGAAACTGAGGTAGAAAACATTATATGACTTGTCCAGGATCACACTAGCAAGTGTCTGAGGTTGGATTTCAATTTAAATCTTTCTGCCAGCATTCTATCTACTTTACAACATGTGTTATATCTCTGTTAATATTCTAAGTGTCATTGGTAGAAATGTTGAGCACTTCCATCAAGATTATTCAATAAAGATGTCAAGTGATGATTCAACAGAGAGATAAGATACAGAAGGAATACATACAGAAAAAAATACAATAGTGTCAAAATCAAGAAAAAGTGTCCTTATTTGCAAGGTTCATAACTAGATTAGGTTAAGGGAAAGATTCCTTTTTCCTTCCAATCACACTTCCAGAGAGAAAAATAAAACAAAACAAAAAAATCCTTGTTTTTAACCCCTTCCTGGTAGAAGATTCCAACTTATCTATTTCAACATATCCATTGTCCTCTGATGTGTGTGCCTTTTGAAAGAAGTACATTAATCTCTGCAGGTATTCACAGAATCTTTCTTATGGTTAACATAGATGTACTTTGGAATGGTCCTTTGATAACCTTCCCTTTCTGATTTTGGTTACTACTACAATCAGAATTCTAATACTGCACCTTTTTAATGCTTTCAGCCAATACCTCTTTCCTCATATAACATCATGTCCTAGATAACTAAAGGAACTGAGTTCCTTTCCCACACTACTGCCCTATGATATTTCCAATAAATCTAGTTTGTTCCATTTACAATGCTTATGCAATGAGAATGAATTTATTCCAATTACTTCCTGACAAATTGAAGTAAATACATTTTAACATACAGAGAAAAGGACAGGGTTAGTCAATCCCTGATTCTAAACTTTTAAAACCACAATTATATTTAATACTAATAATGATGATAATGTTTGGAAAACTAGCTTTTAGGTAGCATTTAAGGCTAGAAAGCATTTCAATAATGTTATATTATTTTATCTTCAAAATAATACTGGGGAAAACGTTCTATTATCTCCATTTAACAAATAAGAAAACTGAGTCAGAGATTAAGTGACTTATTCAGGGTTGCACAACTAGTAATAGTAAGGATGCAAGCAGGAAATACAAACTTTCTAATAACTTTCTTTTTCTAAATTTAAAAACTAAACTCTTCCATGAGTCAATTGCTGCCCAGACTGCCATATTAATTTTCCATTCTTAGCTACTCTTTTAATATTATCACTAGGGTCCTCTGCAAATTTTTCATAATTACTGAAGACTTTTAACACACCAATGTACTGATATTTGATTCTTCTTTTTCCCCTAGTAATTACTAGAAAAGTTTTCACTTTCCTAGTATCTAACCTCACAGAATTACAAATAGAGGACAGAATACAATTTCAATGCACAGAGGATTAAATAATTTTATCTTCTACCCTCTCTCAATGATAAAATTTACATTTTTTGCTACTTTATTCCCAACTCCAATTATTCAAGCATAAGATATGACTCCTTATAGCTGATCACTGAATTCAATTTCTTCTCTTTTTTGACATTGATCACCTGGTATTAAAAGAGAAAAAAAACTCCAATGTTTTAAGTTTCCACACAGATGATAAAGCAAATTTAGCATTCTAATTAGCTCCTGGATATCTTAATCCACTTCCTTAAATTAGAATAAAACTAGAAATTTTTTTCCCATTCACTCTTCCATCATGGATGAGTTTATAAGACAAAGTTTACACAATGGCAAAATGATTTTGAAAACTGTTTGAAAATAACTTTTTAGTCAAACCAGATCTTCCCCATGGTGATATGCATGCTATTATTATGAGACTCAAATGAAGTATAATTTCCTGACCCCAATTATCCTTCAGAACATTAACAACTTATTCCCTTAGGCACTAGAACTTCTGTCAGGAATACTCAAACTAATTTCTGTAGGACTCTCATTTTTTAACATGTTAGCCTACAAATGATGGTAACAACCAAGGAAAACAAACTACTTTTTATAATGAATGGAGAACATATAGAGTAGCAATAGAAGAGTTTCAGTCCATCTGTCAATAAACTTTTTAAGCAATGAAACTTCAAATATGTCTATTCTAGACACAGAGGTGTCTTGAGGATTGTGATAGCTGTCCCAAATTTTGATTAGAAATTCAGAATTCAAAATTCAACATTATGCCACTATATAACCCTCTTTCCCAAACACACACAGACATACACAGACACACACACACACACACATACACACACACACACACACACACACATACACACATTCTCTAATCTAGCAATAATTCAATCTTAAAAATAAAAGGATAAAGGACATTTTAAGATGAGTAAAGTTCATTCTTATCCAATCCCTTATTGTTTTTAGATTCAAGAGGAATAGGAGAAATATGAGAGAATAACAAAAGCAAGTAGCTATTCCAAGTCCAGAATTAAATGATACAAATTAAAATTTACCATTAGGCAAGGCATGTTTATCTGTCTGATTTTCTCCCTCCAAATGGTCAAAAAGTCCCAAATGGAAATAAGAATGATGAACTAAATGTTAACTCCATAGCTTTTTAATCCATGAATCCTTAAAAAACATTTATGAAGCTTTGTCATTTCTGTCACAAAATTGAAAATCTATACCTTACCAGTTATTTTGAGAATAAAACAAAATCCTTTAGATCTTGACAAAATAATTGATTTTTATCAATTGTCCCACTGTAGGATTGTAGTTTATTTGTGTGCATGCATGTATGAATAAATTTTAATTAAGCTGCTTATCCAAGTAAGATGTTTCACGTCAGAGTGGATATAGAGCTATCCTTGGAACCACAAAGACCTGATTTCAAGTTTCCCCTCTAATGCACACTTGCTATGTGACCCTGGACAAATCACTTAAACTCTCAGTGTGCTAAGATACCCTAAGAGCAGAGCAATTGCCCACCTGTATAACTGGAGGGAATTTCCTCATCTGGAAGGTCTATTTGCCAATGAAATCACAGGTCAAGTCCCTATTGAATCATACATGCTCATGAACAGAATGAGGACTCATCTGCCTTTTTATATGTATATGTATATATGTATGTATAAATATGCACATATATAATTTATCCATTTGCTCACTCATTTCACATTTATTAAGCACCTTCTACATTCAGAATCTTTAATTGCAAACTTCCTTGCTTTCTATGCCCTTCATACTTCAACCTTAAAGAATTTCTACTCTTTGCAGAAGACGTACTAGATACTTGGGTAATACCATCATACAAGATTCAACAGAAATTCTGTTCCTTCCAAATGTGCAAACTCAAGGTCCTAGAATTCTTAGGTAAAGAGATTTTCTCCAACTTTATCTAGCAGTATATGAATAGAAGTGAAGTCAGCAAATGCGAGGAGTAACTGAAGGCTGAAGGTTGGCAGGGCAAGATCAGCAAGAGAATTAGGACACAAGAGACATAAGCGAAGAGGTCAGTGTAGAGTTGGACTGGTTTACCAATGGGTCAAGATGGAGAATTCATAATCAATAGAGTCTAAGATGGAAAACAAAACACACTTTCTTAAACTTTCCACTTCCACAAACTACTATCCCATTTTGACTGTCTTAGCAGTTCACTGCTAAACACTTATAAAAGTTATTCTATATTCAATGTTTCCATTACTTCAGTGTTCAAGTACTCCTTAACTCTCTATTATCTAGCTTCTCTCCACTCTTCTTACCTCATACACCCCCATAGTTGCACAGGTTTAGCAAAATATAAGTTCCAACCAAACTATATTTTTCAACCTTTTTTATTGATGCTCCTGCCTTCCTCTTCCCCAAGTCTTTCTACAACCTATAAAAATCATTAGTCTTTTATGAGGTCTTGTTTAGCTGCTATCTCCTCTATGACACCTCAACCAATCTATACAAGTCTGGAATGATCCCTCCACCCTAGAATTTTTCTTGCCATTCAATTTGCTTCCACTGTAAAAAAATTTTTAATTATATTATATGTGTATTTCTTATAATCCTTTTCCTACTCTAATTTCATGAACTCTTTACAATCAAAGGTCATTTCATTTTCAATGCCTGTATCACTACAGCATGCAGATTTACACAGGGAAAGTTTTTGTTGAACTGAACTAAATTGGAATGTCTTACAAGGAAATGCATTGCCTATTCAGATAATGACACTACTTCCTCCATGACTGATTTTCTTTAGTATTATTTAATATTATATAATATTTTTACATCACTGAGGTCTGTGAGACTTGTTTTTATTATCAGTCATGCCAACCCTCTTGTGAGCTGGCACACTGGTCATCTAGCAGCAGATTAGTAGTGAGGTTGAAAGATTCCTCTATTATTCACTCTGTCATTAGCTTTCTATGAGACCCTTGGGATAACCCTTGACCTCTCTAGGCTTCAGATGGCTCATCTATAAAATGAGATAATAGCTGCTTCCTACCTCCCTCCCAAAGATGTTGTCAGAATTAGTGAGCAACAAAGGCCCATTAATATTAGAAACACAGGAGGACTTGCAAGACAAAAAGCAAGTGGCAGCCAGAATCAGAAAACTGAGAGAGAGTTTATTCTTCTGTAGACAGATTATGCCTTGTATTCAGAATAGCATTGTTTGGTTTAGGAAAGATGTAGCTGTTTTTAGATGGACAAATAAAATGCTTTATTTTACCACCCCAAAGAAAACAATGACAAATAGAATAATTGTATAAATGCTTTGTTTTTAATGTTTTCAGCTGTAGATTTTTAACAATTGAATCATCTAGGTATTAACAAGGCTATAGTAGGAAATGGGCATGGTTGGGTTTCAGAGCTAAGATGAAATAATATCAACTAGCTGTATAATTTTCATGGAGCAAATTTACATCTTTGAGGCATAATTTCCTTCTCCATAAAATGAGAATAACATAGTCTAACCTCCTTCCTCACAGGGTTGGTGTAGAACAAGTACTCTGTTAATCTTAAAATGTTATACAAATGGAAGTTTTTGTGAATAAGATTATTTGTTTCAGAGTCAGATCAAATAGAACTTGCTATGTTCATTTGACCCTTCATTGCTCTCACAAATAAAGCCCCACAAATTTTTCTTTTCTTTAAATAATTCATGATAATGAAATAAAAAAAATTACAATATGACAACGTTTTTTAAATGGTTGTAGGAAATGAAGTTCAAGAGCACTAAAATAATATAGACAATGTAAAAATCCCTCAAAAATGACTAGGATACAATCACCACAAGTAGAGAAACTAGAAAGAATAATTGAATTGATTTTTAAAAATGAGTATTAAAAAAGTACCAGCACTTTAATCAAGATATCCTATAAATGGATTCTATTAAACCCAATTACTATATTTAGATCTACTGCTCACAAAGAAATGTATTTAATCTGAAGACTTGGTTTTCATGCATCAAATTTATTGGCTATATGTCTAAAAAATTAATAAATGCCTTAGGATCCTATTATCTAATGCTTGCTATAATTTATCCACATATGAACATTAAGTAGGAAGGAGAAAAAAGTTTCATGCATTCCCCTGTAGTTATTTACACATAATGAATGTTTCATAAAATGTTGTATTTCTTAATAAATGTTTGTTGAACTCACAAAGGATCCATAGATATGAAGAACAGATCTTTGCCCTTCTTTTATTCTATCCCTTCCTTGTCCCTTCTTCCTTTGTCCTGCCTCAACCATGGCTACCATGAAAGCAATAGTAAAGATATATTCATCTTCCTCATCCTTTACAATTTTGAGAAACTATTAAGGGAAGAGAAAAAACTGATTATGGGAGGTTCATCCTAAGGCAGCTGACCACCAAGGGTCTTCCAAGCAGGGTTAATTGGCAGGGTTATCTTCCCCTAAACTGTTTGAAATATCTAACTTCATTTTGTTGCATATCTTGAGATTACAACTCTTAAGGAATATGGTTCAGTAATGTCTTTTTCTTCCAAGAGGCCTAGGAAAATTATCAATCATCCACATATTATTCACTCACATATCTTCATAAATTCTACTCTGAGCACTAGTTCAGGGGAAATACCTGAAGTTATCCTAGCAAGGGTCCCTAATCTCATGAAATAGTAGGAATGAGAGTGAAAGCAAAAAGAAACAAAAACTATGGTTAATAGCAATAAGTATAACTAAGGTGGTTGTGAAGCCTGAGAATAGAATGCTAATAGGGCAGGGAAGACTTAAGAAGTAAATTTTTTCAAGACTTAGTCAACAGCAATAACAAAGACATGGGATTGGAGGACACACTAAAGAATTTGGAGTTTGGAGAAAGTATTAAATATGTTTATGGGGAAGAAGGAATTAATGAAAGGATGAACTATGAGATAGGCCTGAAACAGTAGATGGAACTAGATTTTGGAGGGCATAAAATCAAAGAGTATAAATCAATTAATTTTTTCCTAATAGCCGTGTAAGATTGTATTCTGAGAAGGAATTAACTTTTTTATTTTAAGAATGGTAAGTTATTTGGGAGTACAGCGCTTTATGAAAAGAACCTCGTAGGCTCCCTGGGAGAAATGAAAAATCAGAAATAAGTCACCAGTAGACTGGCTACAAATGAAGGTAGAATTATGCCAAAGACAGTGAATTTCAAAATTTAGTCTTAGATCCTATCTTCCACTTCTCCTCCCTCCACCCTTCTTTACAGAGTCTAGGACTATAGTTGTGAAAGACTACATGTATTAGATATAGCCACATGTTTTCAATATGATGGTTAATTTAACCAAATTGTTTTTGTTTTATTTTCTTTTGTCTTGTGAAATATTGCTTGAAGGGAGAATAGAAAGGTAAATGTAGATGGTATGAAAACAAGTTTTCAATAGAACACGTATTTTGTTTTTAAATTAGTCATAGATCTACCTTGCCCCAACAAAGTAAGTGGCAACACGTTTCCAGGTGGCTCTTTCTGAATCCCATGCTCCCCTTTCCCTAAGACATAGAATTAAAGTTATAGCACTAATGGGATACTTCAATTACTTTCTGTATTAAATATGCTGCTGTGGACTTGTAAAATCAATCATTTTGCTATACCATTTGTTATCTATGAGAAAATGCTGTTATTCAATGCTGTTTTGCAGTTTGAAATAGAAATCATTACAAATTGGTGACCAAGAGTAAGATTTTTTCTTTTCTGGGTTTACTTAACTTAAATATATCATCTAAGGTTATCTATCATTTAAAGAGTACATTATCCTCCCTTGAGAATCAACTACCTGGTAAACATTAGAAAGTTTCAGCTACAGGGGCAGCTAGGTGGCTTAGTGGATAAAGCACCAGCCCTGGAGTCAGGAGTACCTGGATTCAAATCCGGTCTCAGACACTTAATAATTACCTAGCTGTGTGGGCTTGGGCAAGCCCCTTAACCCCATTTGCCTTACAAAAACCTAAAAAAAAATTTCAACTGAAGCTAAGTTATTTAACTATGGTAAGCCTTAGTTTCCTCACCTGTAAAAAGAGTTGTTTAACTGCCTCTGGGGTTCCTTTTATCTCTAAATCTGTCTTTCTAGTATAAAATCTCACTAAAATAAAATTTAGTAAGGCAAGTAGCATGAATTTATGGAAGAAATGAATTATAAAATATTCCATTGAAATAGATGAGTATTGCTTCCATATCTACATACTCAGTCATTATAATTAATTATGTCTTAACTTAAAGAACATTAATCTGATTCATTAATATTACTATTACTTTCTCCAATTACAGTCATTTCTATAATAGGGCAGATGGTTTTTTAAAAATTTGCTTTAGATAGGTTCAGCATGATATTTGAAAAACTAATGGAATAAAATCTATTTTCTGAAATTTTTGATTACTATAGCTTCAACTATTTATTTTGAGAAAATGAATATTATTTTGGTTGTAACAGCATCTAATAATATTATTTACATTATTCACTTTATATTTTTTTAGCATATCCTGAGATATTTGAGCTGTGTGTATGCCTATAAGCAAGCCATTTGACCTTTTGAATCCTCAGTCTTCCTCATTATTATTGGCAAAGCATAAAATACTCAATAATTGTCAGCTATCAATATTAGTATTATTATTAATAATATTGCCTCCTTTGAATGTCAAAACAAATCTGTAAGGTGGGTAGGATAGACGTTGCTGGTTCTATTTTGAGGAGGAAAATATGAATAGCAAATATATATAGTGAATGACCCAGGTCCTGCCTGATAGTAACTAGAGTAGCCAAGACTTGAAGCTGGATACCTGCTCAAAATTGAGTTGTCTTTCTATTTTATACCCCACTACTTCTGAATATAATGCATATAACAACAATAACAGTAATAAATGCTGGGAATATGTCAAAGTTTCTAAACATTTTTTCCTACTTAAATTTGTCTAGTCTGGGTTAGAATATTAAACCAGATTTTCTTCATTCTATCATCTATCTATCATCTATCTATCATCTATCTATCTATCTATCTATCTATCTATCTATCTATCTATCTATCTATCTACCTATCTACCTATCTATCTATCTATTATCTCATGCTGCCTCTCAACCTTTCAAATACTGTGTTAGAAACCTAAGAATAATTGAATGATGAATTAGTACATAAAGATCACATATATGCAACTTCATAGATTGACATGCTAAATATACTGATAAACAGAATTCATGATTCATGACACTAATTCATGATAGGGTAAGGTTTAGGCATAGAGACCAATTTGAGTTGCAAGACAAGCAGGTGCCTCAGGTATCATTGAGCAAGAAGGTTTCCTTTATTTTCTCAAGGTATAATCTTCTAAAATTAATTATTGTCTACCTATTTATATAGACAAATGTTGATTGTCTTGGGAGAATATGTCCTCTGAAGACAAAAACTTTATTGTATGATCACAAATTTGAAATTGGAAAGGACCCATAACCCTGCCTAATTCAAAAAACCCTTTTGTTTTAATGGAAAGGAGACTGAGTCCCAGAGAGATATAATGACTTGTAAGTCACAAGGATATTAAGTTAAAGAGACAGAATTCAAATTCAAGGCCTCCTCCAACTCCAGTGTCCTTTACAATATTGAATTTATTTCTATCTACAGGCATGGATGAAGTGAATTGATGTGAATTACCCTGGAGAATACTAGCCTTAACCAAGGTTGAGGAAACAAGAATTGTCTTGTAGCATCTGAAGATCTTGTCTTGGTAAAGTCCATGAAGGGAGGCAAATATAACTTTAAGGTTTGGGGAAAAAGAAAACAAAACAGTTCCTCACATCAAGGCTGTCCAAAAGTAGAAGGGACTGCCTCTGGAGATAATGGCTTCCCTCTCATTAGAGAAAGAAGGTTGCACTTCTTGTTTCCTTAATAGATTTAAAGACTTTATTATTCAGGTGTAGAACACAAGAGCAGGGAAAGAATGCTGATAGAGTAGGAGTTATGGGACCTGGATTTGAAACCAAACTCTGCTGCTTACTTTGCAACCTTGGTAAGACTCTCTCTCTCTCTTTTTAAAAATTTAATTTTTAATTTCCTTTTTTAAAGATACTTAACCTTACTGGGCCCTGGTTTTTTAATATGTGAAAGAAACAAGTTAGACTAGATGAGTTTCAAGGTCAATTATACCTATGAAGTAAACTTCTCAAGATCATTTTGATTCCATGACATAGTTTGGATTTTCCTATAAAAGCCTTTTGTATTTTGTTTTTGTTTTTGTTTTTTTTTTGGCAAGGCAATGGGGTTGAGTGAATGGCCAAGGTCATACAGCTAGGTAATTATTAAGTGTCTGAGGCCACATTTAAACTCAGGTCTTCCTGACTCCAGGGTCAGTACTCTATCTACTGCTTCATCTAGCTGCCCCCCCTTTATTTTTTATCAAATTATTTTTTCTTCTCTCTCATGCCCCAAATCTAGCATTAAATAAGAGATAAAAATAAATTACTTCCTATTTTTTTGTTTCTTTCTTATGAGCTCCATATATCCAGCTCCTTCCTCTATGAAGAAATATAGTCTATGCTACCTTCTTCATTACTGCCTTTAAAACACCAAGGAGATCTAGACATGGAAATCCAAAATTATCTAAGTGTTTTACCTCTTCCAAATGATTATTTTGGAAAGTATATATACTCCAAAACCCTGGCATATGAAAAGTTATCCCATTCTTCACTTTTTTGTTCAACAAATATTTTCATCTGTCTAGCAGAGTTTTCAAAATAAAGGATCCCTTCTCTTAGCTGCTTGCTGTGTGTTTGAAGAATGTTTTGGCCTTTGGTGATGATTTGTCTTTGGTGGTCTGCTCTCACACCAAAAAGAATAATGACCAAGACTAGAAAGTTAGAGGGAGACAGAGGTAGATGGTGGCATGAACCCTAATTAGTCTCACCCTCTGTGTCATGTCTTACTGTTATATTTGTAAGCCCTGTGTTTGGTGCATGTTGGGGGTGAGTTCTAAATTGTTCCTGAAAATATATTAAGTCCATATTAAAACATCAGTCTGTGAAAAAGTACTTTGCCTAAGGTGAAATCCATGTGTGGTTACCCCCCCTGCCCTGACAGCTGATTTGGGGAGCAGGGTTGAGGATGAAGGAGGCAGGTGAGAAAATACCAGATAGGGAGGGGAGAGTTAATTTAGTGATTTAATGCTAAGAAGGCACCTGGCTTAAAAAATAAACTGACCTAGAAGCTCAGGGTAAATTGAAGCAAATTTAGTTTCCATTATATGTAGACAAGACAAATAAGAGTAACTTGATGATTTATGGAGAGCACATGATATTATTAAGGTAGGAGCTATGAGAAGTGACCAGTAGTCTTTCCCAGGAAATCTGTAGGGGATAAATACAGAAAGGAAAAATTCTGTAAAACAGCTACAGTCTATTAGTAAAAAGTCAACAAGCTTTCAACCTCCCTCTATGACCCTATCTAATATGATGTAATATTTCTTTGAATGACTGCTTTCCTAAAGCCATTCACCATTTGATATTGCCATTGTTTGAAAAGGCTTCAGAAAGAGAAGGTAAATCAAAAGAAACGAGGGCTGGAGAAGAGATCTTTCTTTATGATATTTTAAGAGAGATTAAAATATAGGGAGACTATTTTGGGTGACAAGAAATTACACTCAAAGATGCAGGTGATAAGGTTACCTGAAAATAACCAGAGTGAGCTCTCTAAGAAGTCTGGAGTATAGCTAATTACTGACTCCAGTAAGGTATTATACTAATGTAGAATAATACAGCTAAAAATAAACTTCATACTAGAAAAGTAGATGAAAGCAGTATAGAAGGGAATAGTATTGCTTGGGTATTTATGTTTAAGTGTTTTATAATTAATCATATAAAAGATACAAAGAAATTATATCATATATATATATTGAGTATAAGTGATAATTTTTTTTAATGAATCAGTGCCAGAAATGGAGTCTGCTCTGCTTAACTTTATATTGAAGCCATGTAGCTGGGGCCATAAAGTAAAAATTATAGCTCCTGGAGGTCATGTGAACCAGTCGCACTCTTAAGTTTATTGGAAATAAGCATTTTAAAAAGGGCAGGTGGGAAAAAATAATAAAGATGAAACATCATAACTGCCTTTCAAGGTTCTAAAATATGGAAACTCAGCAAGACTAACCATTTTAAGAGGAAGACTCCTTCAATGAATAAAATATATAAATCCATTTCACTACAATATTTCAAGCATTCATTAGAATTATATCTAATCTTTGGAAGCATAATGGAATTCTGGAGAGATTCCAGTTTGAATGCTAAAGATTACCCTGGGGGAATTTATTATCTTTTTTTTTTTAACCGAGAGAGGCACAAAGATAAATCATTTTTGCAGTTTGGTTGGACTATCAGTTAATGGCACACGTCAGGTCTATAAACATTCTTAACCCCTTGGAGGAACAGCTATCTGTATCTATTTGACATAGGTTTGCACCAAAGAACTTTTATTCTCACCAGTAAAAAGTTAACAGCTCCCTGACATAAATACTTATATTTTATCATTAAACCCAATCACTAATAATATCCTTAGGGAATGAGCAAATAAATAAATAAATAAATCACCCATCAACAGTGTCTCTCTGGCATCAGAGGAGAGAAAGCAATACAAACTAACCCATCATGTCAACAGCTGAATGAATTCCTTCAATAGAAAACCTCTTTTAAAATTAATGGGCCTGCTGCAGCATGATGAGTGCTTGGGAAAGGAAATATTTATAGTTTTTCTCCTAACTTCTGACCCTTGAAATTAAAAGCACTTTCTCTACCCCCTCAGTTCCAGTTAACCCTCAGGAAAAATGTATCTTCATGGTTGAAAGAAGTTTTTAGGATACTCTAAGATGTCACTATTCCTATGTGATAAAAAGACAAAGCCACATTAAGTATTTCAGTGTGGTTTAGTAGAAAGAAAGAGCCAAGGCCTGGGAGTTAAGAGTCTTGGGCTCTCCTTCCACTAGCTCTAGTAAAGAGCTAGCCTTTAGATTCCACTGGGACCTCTCCGGGTCATAGTTTCATCTGTAAAATAAAGGAATTATGCTAAGTAATCTCTCTGATTCAGTTCAGACTAGAATCTTCTCTCCTACATCTCCATCCATCAGTAATTGAGTATGGAATGCCATGGAGTCTGATAGTTCATGGAACTTAACTGTGTTCTCTCTAATTCTAGTCTCTCCCTATTCCAACTCATCTTCCACATATCTTCAAAAGTTGTTGTTGTTGCTTTTTAATGTGTATGTCTGACCATGCCGCTTTTCTGGATGATAAATTCTAGTCATGCCTTACTGCCTCTAGGAGAGTCCATAAACATTTATTAAGTACCTATGCCAAGTTCTAAACATTGAGGATACCAATAAAGGAAAAATAAAGAGAAAAAAGAGAAACTCTGTCCTCAAGGAGCTCACAATCTAATTTGACAAAAAAAACTGAAAAGAAGTGGGGGGACAAATGGGGGTGGAGGAGTGTGTCACAGTTTGGCAAAGAGTGGCAGAGGTAAGCTGAGCATCTGATGGGAAATAAAGAGTAGAACATCCAAAGCCCTATGTAAAGGAAGGCTTTGGGAGGAGTTTGCTGTTCAGTTCTTCAATAAAAGGGGAGAAGCACCTGAAGGCTTTGAGGAAGTGGTGAGTACCAACACTGAAAAGCAAACTCCTTTTGGGAACATTTCACACCCTGGTCTTATTATACATTATTCCCCTTCACATCCTGAAGTTCAACCAAACTCACTTTCATGTTATTCCTCATAGGACATACTTCTGTTTTAGTGCTTTGCCACAAATGTTAACTGTGCCAAACACTCCCTTTTCATTTTCATCTATTAGAATTCTTTGTTTCCTTCAAATATCGGTTCAAATATCACCTTTTAATATGAAACCCTTGCTAATTCTAACCTCCCCACTCCCAAAAAAGTTACCTTACATTTTCTACACGTGTATGAACACACATATGAGTATGTGTCGGTGTGTATGTATACAAACATATTTATATTTTCATGGACACTCCTTCAATTCTTACTTCCAGTCACTGGTAAGGAAATCTATTGCTTCCCCAAGGTTTTAGGTGTAACCCTAAGGAGTTGGGTGTCTACCATTGTTACCTGAAGGTTCCTCCCAGATGTCTCATTAACAATCAGTTAATTGACTTAATTAGCTTTTAGCCAGGGCAGTTTTTTTACTAAAAATGGTATAGTAAGAACATTTGCATTATGCCTAATACATAGGTGCCTTATAAATGCTAGCTGACTGCCCACAAAACATTCCACCCCAATACCTGAGATGTATTCTTCCACAGATTCACAGAAGCCTGTTGGAAAAGGAGGTTCAGACTTTTACTCTGCATTCAGTTGCCTTTATGGTATGACTCTCCTCTGTAATTGTGTTCAATCTCTGTTCCTAGATGAATGTATTTTCTGTTACTAGTGAAAGATGATGACAGAAGTAGAGTAGAGAGGAGAGAGGGGGAAGAGAAAGAGAGAGACAGAGAAAGAGAGAGAGAGAGAGAGAGAGAGAGAGAGAGAGAGAGAGAGAGAGAGAGGTTTCCTTCATTCCAAAGTTAATTCTCAGGGTTCTGTCTCCAATTCTCCAATTCTTGGAGTCAAAGTCCTATACCACTGGACTGTGCTACCACTGAACTGACTAGTATATTTATATTTAGGCCCAGAAATATGTCTAACTTTTTTTTTATATTTTGGTCACTATCAAGATAGCCTAAAGACTTAAATCCTTTCAAATTGGTTAAGAGCTTGTTCCAACATTGTAATAAGGCTTCAGTGAAATTCCTTAACTAACAATTAATATACTCTGTTGATACATATTTATATATGAATTTGTTATTTCTCTTGACAGAATATAAGCTCCTTGAGGACAGGAAATATTTTATCTCTGCATTTATATCCTCAGTGCCTACCATGTAACTGGGGCATTATTAAGCATATAATAACAACTTTTTGACTGCTAGATCAATTGATTGATCGATAGTAATCATCTAGTATATAAAATGCAATGAATCAACTAAACCACATGGGGGAAATGACTTTAAATGACTTAAAACTTGGTAAAAATATCTCAGGGTTGCACATTAAGATGAGAAAAGCACCTTTCTACCTGACCCCCACTTCTATCCTGGAGATGAAAGAGTAGCTCAAGCACAACAGCGGATTCTAGGATTAAATAATAACCAGGATAATGTTTCCAAAATATCTCCAAGAGGATTCCATTTGGCAGTTGTAACAGACTCTTAGGCAATTTCTGCTCTATGCTGAGATTTACAGAAACTGTCTTAGAAAGTGGACACAGTTATTTGTGCACCTGATGGCAGAAAATGAAAGTCTTGCCAAGTGCCATAACAGGAAATTCAATGAGGTTTATAGACACTGTCAACAACAAAAACTTCAATTTACAGGTGAAATGTCTTCTATAGCCTTACAATAATTGTTACTTCAAAAAGAAAAAAGAAAAAAAATTACAAGCCAGAAAAGACCTATAGCAACTTTACACACTCTTTTCCCCCCTTAAACTGGACAATTACCACTGACATGAAGAACTATAATAGACCAAAAGTTTTGTTATATAAAAAAGAAAGAAAATAATTTCAGAAACAATAGTCCAGAGACAAGGAACAGGATAGACAGTTTAAAATGGTCAAGTTTTGGGGAAGCATCATAAACTCTTAACTTGAAAAGAGAAATGCTTCCAGAGGTAAATATAGATCAAAGACTCTTATCCAAATTGACATAATTAGTATGACTAAAAGAAATCTGTTCACAATTAAGAAAACACAAATTAAACAACCTTTCAAATCCCCCCCTTTAAGCAAAAATGAAAAATAGAGCAAATGTAAATTTTTAGGAAAATGAGGGGAAGAGACTTGTTTCTCTCAATACTTTACTTTAGAAACCTGAATTCTATCTAAAGTCATAAAAAGGATAATGTTTTATGACTAAAGATAGAGACAGCAGAGATAGAGATAAATTTCCAGAGGGACTGTTTCTTAATTTGAAAAATGAAATCAATCTTAATTAAACAGAAACTCCAAACTATTTGAAGCATTAAAAAAAGCTTTTAAAGATAATTAGACATAGACTGGCCTTTGGGTTAGCATAGTTAAAAATGGATCACCAAATCTCATAAAGGAAAAAAGATCTCAGAGTTCTCTCATCATTTAACATGATATTCTTCACTTATTAATTGTATTATTTTGGGCAAATCATCCAATATCTCTGGTCTTCAGATTCCCTATCTGTAAAACAAATATATTAGCTATTTATTTCATAGCAAATACCATTTTCTATGCTATAAACTATTTTATAAATGTGAGCCATATGCTTAAGGACTAAAGTCCTGGACATTCATGGATATCCTGTGCATTGCCGTATCGACATGGCACATCCACTGCCTACATTCTTTATTTCTTCCTTTTGACATATTTTCATGTGATATAAGCCATATGTTCCATTACAAAGGACCCTAAGGGGGGAAAAAAACCCTTGCAAGAAAGACAAACTCTTGATCCCCATTTCGGCAATATAGAAAGGCCTTTTCATTAAAAACACATTATAGCTTCGCTTCCAGGCATTTACCTTATGTTCCAGTAACACCCTGACAGCTTAGAGATTAAAAACATCTGGAATGCAGACTTTAAGATTTTTTGGGATCGTGGATCAAGCTCTATAATATTATGGAACTACTCACTCTGAAGATATGGGTGTTGCAAGTGTCTGGGTAACATGATGAAGAGATTTCTCTATGTTCATTTTTGAACTAGGTCAGACCTAATATTGAGTGTTAAAAAGCATTAAGCATATCCTCCTAGATCCTAAATTACTTTCTATGTAAAAATTAGCCAGTCTTGTGAAACTGGTTTACTTACCTTGGGTTTCTAAGCATACTATCAAGCTCTGCAATTGTACATGACTAGATATTCTTCCAGATTTTGATATTAATCCTCCTCTCTCTCTCTCTCTCTCTCTCTCTCTCTCTCTCTCTCTCTCTCTCATCTCTCTCTGTCTCTCACTCTCTGTCTCTCTGTCTTTGTCTCTGTCTCTCTCCCCCAGATAAATATATATATATATATGTATATATATACATATATATATATATATATATTATGTATGTATGATACAGTATTTGGGTCAAGATATAAAAAATCTAGGTGATCTAGAATTTCCTCACCACTTCCAATCATTCATGCCTACCATAGACCTTTCCCCACTTCTGACCACATTTGCCTATATGCCAACCCCTCAACCAGATGCAGTCCAAGTCAGAATTGGGAATAAGTAAGATAGATGAGTTCAGCAATATTCTAAAGAGATAAAATCAGCTAAAGCTTGAAAACATTAGACAAAAAGTGACTTAGTTTTCTATTGATCCAAAGAATGCATTATAAAAACAAAAGCAAAATGTTGAGCATCTCATAAGCTAAGATCACTACTTCTGAAGTTACCCTTTTGGTTCTGTTACTCACATATTCAACAAATATTTGAGAATCACCTTTGCATAAGATACTGCTGACCTACGAGAAAAAAATAAGACTAGCTTGTAAACTGAAATCACAGTCAAGTGGGAGAGATCACACAAGAGAGGTACAAAGTATTAAACAATTGAAAATTAGAATGCTGTAGTACAATAAACAGTTTGAACATAAAAGAATTAGGTTTATGTACTTACTCTTTAACCTCTCTAGTTTTAGTTTCTTCAGCTAGTAAATAAAAAATTCTACTCTATCTGTACTTCCTTACTCATATAAGGTGATTTGTAAACATCCATAACATAACAATAACAAAAAAGCTAACATTTATATAGCCTTTTAAAGTTGACAAAGTGCATTACAAATCTTAACTCATTTTATCTTTGCAAGACAAGCTGTTATTATTTAATGAAAAGTAACATTATGCGGAGGCTAGGTGGCATGGTGGATAGAGCACAGGCCCTGGAGTCAGGAGTACCTGAGTTCAAATCCAGCCTCAAACACTAAATAATTACCTAGCTGTGTGGCCTTGGGCAAGCCACTTACACCCATTGCCTTACAAAAACTAAAAAACAAAGAAAAGAAAAAAGGAGCATTATTTCTGATGATGGTATATCAGGAAAGACTGCATGTCAGTTGGACATTGAAGGATTATCAGGAGGTATCCAGAGAAACTGAGGGCAAGACAATTCTGGGAGATGAAAGACCCAGAATAGAGAAATTATGTCAATAGAAAAGTATAGAAATAAGACAATGGCATATAATAAAAGTCAAAATATCTATAATCATAAGGGGAAAAACTAACAAATGAAAGAGCACTTTTGTCAACGGTAAGACTAGTCTACTCTCTATCTCAATTTGTTCAAAGGTTCTACCTTTCAAAAATATTAAAAAAATAATAACAATTCCAGCAAGGAAGAAAATATCCAAAGGATGTTTTAGAAATGCATAGTGCTTCAAATGACTCCAAACTTTTCCCTGAAACAAAGGCCCACAATTTTAACTTCAATATTCTTTCAATGATATATTGTGGCAAATTCGAGAATATCAAAATCTCAAAGAAATGAAGTTGAGCATCACCCAAAAGAAAGAGGCATGTGACAGACATGAGTAGAGTGAAATGCAACAAATGAATACTTTACACAAAGGAACAGCATAAAGACCTCATCAAAAATATACTATTGAAAAAGAAAATGCACCCTTCATCTTCTGGACCAAGTAAAGGATAACTGGTACTTTACTAGCAATCAATAATATCAGATATCTATCATTGAATCCCTCTGTCACCCTCCTGTCCTCATTATGGTTCCTCACACAAGATGGGGATAGGTTGCTATTTGTATTATTGGAAGAAGGGTTTACAATTATGAGGTCACAGGACCCTAGAATTATGGAAGTGGTGGTATTGTTAAAAAAAAGTGAAATAGAACAGTACCAACTATGTATTCACTGGCATGCTCCACCAGAACCCTCTGGATCCAATGCCAGAAAGATAGAATGAATGAATCACAGAAATAGGGGGGGGGAGGACCTCAACAACTGTTTAGTCCAACCCACACACGAAAATTTCCACTATATTTGACAAATATCAATTCATTGGCTTCAGTGCTTGACCTTGAAGGAAAAAAGAATTCATGACCTTCCTATATAGACTAATCTGCTTTTAGACAGATCTAAGTTTTATGAAATTTTTCCTAGTATCAAATGTAACTTCTATTGAAACTCCACCCATGGTTACTGGTTTTGCCATTTGGAGCTAAATAGAAATCTAATCCCTCTTCCATATGGCAGTCATTAAAAATTTTGAAGAGAGTTATCATGTCCTCCCCTGAATCTTTTATTCATCAGGCTAAATATTCATTGTCTCTTCAAACAGGCCTTGAATGACATAGAGTCAAGGTCCTCTATCAGCTTGTTTGCCCTCCCCTAGATAGTTGAAGTGTCCAATGTCCTTCTTAAACTGTGGTTGGTGCTCAAAAATAAACACGAAGCTAATTATGTACACTTAATAGAACATAGTACAAGGGCTATCAATCATCTCCTAATTCCTTGAAGGGATATTTTCCAATGTTGAACAAGATCAAACGGGATTTTTTGGCTATCATATCACCTTGTTAACTTGTGGTGAGTTTTTAGGCCACTCAAAACCTCAGAGCCCTTTCAGATGAAGTGCTGTCTGGTGATGCCTCCCCCATATGATTTTTTTCCCACATGACTTTTTGAACCCCAAAATAAAGATTTTTTGTATTCCTGCTTATTTATATCCTCTTGTAGAAATTCAGCCCAATATTTTTACCTGTCAAGTTATTTTTTTTTTGCCTACTGACAGTGCCTGTCATCTAGTGTGTTAGCCATCCCCGCCTAACTTTGTGTCATCTGAAAATTTGATGAGCTTGATATCTATGCCTTGATAAAAATGCAAAATAGCACAGGGCCAAGCATATATTCCCTGCGACGCTCCACTGGAACCTTCCTAACAAGATGACATTGAACCATAAACAACTGCTCTTTGGTTCCAGCTGTTCAATTAGTTCCAAATCCATCTAATTATATTGTTTTCTAACCTACATTCTTTGATCTTTTACGCAGAAGAAGTATGAAATATTTTATCAAAGTTTTTTTTTAAGATCCAGGTACATAAAATGTACTATATCCCCCATTCTATCAGTTTATTAACTCTGTCAAAACCAGGAAGTGAAGTTCATCTAGAATGACCAGTTCTTGGTTGAAGAAGCCATGAAACATCCCTCTGCCCTACCCTTTTCTTTTGAAGATACTGATTAACTTTCCTTTTCGTGAATTAAAAGAATTGATGTCAAGAGTCCAGGTCTATAGATTTCAAGCTCTATTTTCTTACTCTCCCACAACCTTTTGTTTTTGAAAACTTTCATATTTGCTTTTCTCCAGTTCTGTACCATCAATCCCATTCTCCAAGATCTTTTACTTGTCCTCAGTAATTAGTTACATCTGCCAATTCTTTCAGTAAGCAAATCATGTATTACTCTTTGGGGGGGGAAAAAGTGAATTATCAGAAAAATTCTAATTTTTCTGGGCACAATTTAATTTTCTTCCAGTTAGTAGCATCCTATTCTTAACCCTATTCTTGTTTTATTATATAAATATTTTATTTGTTTTCCCATTATATACAATAGTAGTTTCTATCATTTTTTGGTAAGGTTTTGAATTTTACACATCCCCCCTCTTCCCTCCCCCTTCCCCCCTCCCCTTCCCCCCCACAAAATCTTAACTCTATTCTTGCTTCACTTGTATGGCTCAGGTCTCAGCACCTAACTGCCCTTATGACATTAATTGGTAGGACAGGCTCATTTCCAGAAAACAGCATAAAGCTTTTTTTTTCTTAAAGAAATGATTTTTCAATTAATTTCAAGAATATATAAAAACAGACTAGTTCATAAGGATTAGGATCATATCTTATCTATCTTTTGTATCTCCACCAGCTTCTACAGGTAAGTACTTAAATACTTCTTGAATAAATTGAGAATAAAATAACAAACAAAAAGAAAGCATTTGTTTATGGTTATGTGCAGGCCCCTTTCAATAAAAAGTAAAATTCCAAATTTCTTTTCTATCTAACTCCCATTACTCCCCTTAAATCCCAGGGAGGGGCAGTAGGTGTAAATTGGACCCAATAGGAGGCTCAAGCGGAATTAATTTACATCTCCAAGGGTTTTCTGGACTTCAGGTCTCCATTCTAAATGAGGTTTCCCCTATCTTAGGTGAGAAGGTTGGCTTATGCCATTTATCTCTCCCCATGAAGCATTTGAACTGATATAAATTTGGTTTTCATAGTCCCTACCTTAGAAGTAAGGGAAAGAAACTGGGTTAAAAGAAAAATAGAAAGTTAAAGTATGACTACTTCTCAGCAAAAGATTTAATTACATCAATAAAATTATTTAAACTAAGGCCAAGACAATTCTTTAAAGTGCTGGCCAGAAATAATCTCAAAGTGAGGACAGAAGTGCTAGAAGTAGTAGCTATAATTTAAGAAGTGGAGCTAAGTTGTGCTGTCAGGTGATGAAGTGATCTCACCATATCCTGTTCAAAAGGTTTTTTAAAAACCCATTAACCAATCTACCAACTCTTCTGTATACAGAAACTTTTAAAAAAAACAGGATGAATATTTTAATTCAATTAGTCAAATATTCTGTTGTTATATAGATATGATCTTAAATTCTGAGTTGGCTGAGAAAGGAGAGTTGAGAATCTTGGAGTTTGCAATTTGGAATCTATCTGTGATATCAAATTCAATGCTCTTAGAACTGAACCAGAAAGGATAAATGGTTCACTTATGGTCATACTAGTAGAACTGAGTCCATTATTCTCACTGGACTCACTAGTTCTCACTAGTAGTGGAGGCAGCTAGGTGACAATAGTAACCAGAGTGCTCAAATCAGGAAGCCCAGATCTCAAACACAGGCTAGACATTTTCCAGGTAGTCATTGAACTTCTGTTTGTCTCACTTTTCTCAGTTGTAAAATGGGGGGGTGATAATAGTCCTACCTCAATGGGTTGTTTTGAGGATCAAATGAGGTAATATTTGTTTAGGGAAAAAAAGAGCTTAACGGCAGCTAGGTGGAATCAAGAGGACCTAAGTTCAAATCTAACCTCAGATATTTAATAATTATCTAGCTACGCGACCTAGAAAGTCACTTGACCCCCTTGCCTTGAAAAAAACCCCCAAAACAAAAAAGAGCTAATCACAGTCTCTGGCTCATAGCATTATATACATTCTTGTTCTCCCTTTCTCTTCTCCCATAAACTTTTTTTTTGATTCATTTGAAGTAAATTTGTTGTTGTTAGGCACAGAAAGAATTCTAAAATAGTATCAACAATTTGAAAAAATGTCAAATCCAAGTTCAAAACCTAACCTTTTGAGCAATGATCTTTCAGTCCTTGGGGGTGGTTTTTGACTTCACTTCTTTCCATTATTACTGTGTATAACACTTATCTTTGATCATGTCACTCCATTATTAGTCTATAAGCTCTATGACTTCATTCTTCCTTTTTTTCTGTATTACTAGAATCTTTGAGAGATACTGCTTTTAGTAAAGTTTAATATTTTATATCTGCACTTAAAGTTTACAATATTAAGACAAGTTATTGAGGGTTTAAAAATAGAAGTTTATCAGTGGAAAAGAGGATCGTTACTAAGAATTTTGTTAGAAAGCATTTATGTGTCTACTATCTTATCTACCTATTTAGGTTCATGAATTCATTCAGTACTTATATAGTAATACACTATTCATATATCTGTGTTTGGTTTACTAACAATGTGACAGTTCTGCAAACAGTTGAACAGAGAAACAAATCAAAATTTAAAGATGGTAATTACAGCAGAATGAGAATGCTAAGCATACACCCCAAGTTCACCCGCCATGACCAATCAATATTTATTGAGCAGCCAAAGGATGCATAATATGTACTAGACGCTAGCTGAGAAAGGCTCTAGTATCTTGTATTCCATGGTTCTCAAATGTAGGAGTCAAAGAAAGACTGAGATTGGGGAAATTAATGTTGTAGGTGAAGAATGTCTTTCAATATCTATATCTATATCTATATATATATAGATATATATATATAGATATATATATATATCTATATATATATATAGATATATATATAGGAAAACTAGTATTAACAAAATGGGCTCCTTCAATGAACAACTTTAGTTGTTTCTCTTAAAGCACATCTGTTCCTAGGGGCAGTTAGATGGCACAGTGGATAGAGAACCAGCTCTGGAGTCAGGAGGACATGAGTTCAAATGTGACCTCAGACACTTAATTGCCTAGCTGTGTGATCTTGGGCAAGTCACTTTAACTCCATTACCTTAAATTAATAAAAAATAAAATTTTAAAAAGTACATTTGTGCCAGAGAAGCACTGGTGCCAAGGCTTTCTTTAAATTTTCAAAACAATTTTTATATGGGGGGGTGTAAGAAATAGGATTTTTTTTGAAATTATTCTTACCATCTCCTGCAAAATAACTAATTATACAAATATGGTCAAATGACCAAAGAAAGTCAGATAAGACAAGGTATAAAGCACTCATGAAAACACTGTTACCTAAAGACAGAAATGGTTAAAAAGGGAAATGGGAAGAAGAAAAGGCATAGAGAAGAATAATTTGTTTAGAAGCTTCTTCCCAAACCAGAATACTGTCATACTCCAAAGAGGAGGGCAGAAACAAAGGTTGGACTCAAAATATTCTTAGTTGTAAGCAATAACATAAAATCCTTAACCATAGTTCCTAATAGGATGAAAAAGAAATGCTAAAAGGCAGATAAAATTTTGTCAATTTTTCCATTCAAGGGAAATTCATTTTTCTATCATAAAACATTATCTATTTGAAATGCTTAATATCATGGAAGCTTTACATGATTATTACACATCAGTAAGGCTTATCTCAGAATCTAGGGACAAAGATGGAAAAGCTTTAAGTCTGAATGCAAAACCCACAGAAAAAAAGGAGCAACCTACAATGTACATCTCAAACTGGAGGGGCAACAAGATGGTCTAATGGATAAAACACTGGCCCTGGACTCAGGAGGACCTGATTTCAAATTGAATCTCAGACACTTGTATTTATTAGTTGAGTGACCTTGGGCAAGTCATTTAAGCCTAACTGTCTCAACAAAACTAAAACAACAACAAAATAATTGAGTTAGGCACTAAACTCCAAGAAGCAGTATGGCTAATTGAACATAGAGCATCCATGGAGTTAAGAGGAAGTGGCTTCAAGTCCTACCCCTGACAATATTAGTTATGACAGGAAAATCATTTAATGTCTCTGTATTTTTAGCAGTACTCTCACTCTAAAAGTTGGAGAGGCAAATACTAATCTCATCGGTGAAGAAACTTTCCATAAAAAGAGCTCTGGCCAAGATATTTTCTAATTTTTTTATTTGATAATCCATTTTATTTCTTCAAAGTTGCATTGTTTTTATGAATTATTTTGAATGCTTTCTCTAAAACAGTTCATAATATTATACACAGAACCTTTAAAAACGCAAACTACTTTAAACAGCAAATGACAGCAGAAACCTGACAACTTTCAGGTTTCATCTGCATTCACTGAATTGAAATAAAAATTCACGATACTCAGTTTCTTTTGATGATGATCTTTATTCTTTATCTAAAACTGCCAGCTCCCTCCATTACAACTAAAAACAGTTTCTATAGACTTTGCTTTGTATAAATGCTTTTCTTCAGCATTTACTTCATAATAAGCTATATTTTATAAGACTTTTGAGTTGTAAAGGAAAAATGAAGATATTAGGGACCACCGTTGTGTCTTCAAGAATTTTAAGAATTTTGCAAAAGTGAAAAGCTTTACTAGAAGTAGCTTCCTGAATATATAAAATAGGGGAATTTACTAACAATCTCAGTAAACAGGAAGTTTATCTTCTCCTTTTTCTTCCCCCCACCCCTCTTGGGTCACTGCAGGTAAAGGTTTTAACTTTTTTTTTTTAAACTGTAAATTGGCTACAGGACCCAGAAAAACAGAATGACTTTTGCCTGTTGCCAGCATAAATCCTGACCATTGACTGATACATTTACTTGTTGGTTTTGGCTGTTTAGTTTGCAAAGGGAAAAAAAAAAAGGCAAAGAAAGAAGGAATCCAAATAAACATTTGGCGAGAGTTTTAGAAAGAATACTCTTTCTATCAAGAAAATGCACACACTGAAGCCCACAAGCACATCTGGCTTTCATTCCAGAAGATGAAACTGCTAGTATGATTGTGATATGCCCATGTGTGTCTGAAAACCCCAACAGGGGAACAGTTGTCATTTCCTAATGGTCTGATGTTAACCACAACTGTAATGCTCCTCTCCTCCACAATGCTAGAAATGTGAGCAAGCCAAGATGAGCCAAAGTGGATAATAAACCAAATGACCCTTCTAAATCATGTTAACATAAACTAATCAATATTTGGAAATGTCAGCACCAAGAAATTACTAACCACTGAGTAAATACTTTTTTCCCTTGTAAAACTCAGGTGAGGAAAAGGGATATGAGAATCAAAAGGTTATGATTACAAATTAGAACACTTTTTTCCAAAATGATATTTTTTACTTCTAGAGAAGTTAAAACTAGAAAAAAAACATTCTTTCATATTTTTAAATTCCTGCTTCTTGCTGGCAGGAATTAAATGATGAAGGGGGATATCATTTAATCATCACTTAATCTCTTTGTTCATGTTTCTCCATCTGTAAATGGGAATAATAATATTTTGACTATCTTACAGGGATAAGTAAAATAATTCAATTAAATCACTTTTTGTGAAAGTGTCATTATTATTATTATTAAACTCTTAGGGTCTCCATCAACCCTAAGATTAAATTCCAAATGAGTTGACAATGAGCACTGGTACAGGGAATTTCTATATCAGAAATTCCCTACATGGAATTAATCACAGCACAAGACCAAAAACAAACATGGAAGACCAATTTAACAATTATTTACAGAGTTGTTTTGTTATAATGGCTAAGATAATGTCTAAGAAAGTTATATACTAACAACTCTGCATTGCAAGTCTAACAGGCATTAGGAATAATCAATTAGACCTATAGTCAACCCACTGATACTTATCCTAATAGAAAAAGCCATGGAAACCCACAGAAAATAACTAAAATCTTATCTGAGCCAAGGTTTCCTACTTTTTTTTCATCCACACAAAAATTAATAAATAAATTTGATTAATTTCTCCATTCCAGATTATCTAAAATGGGTAGAGGTTGATTAAAAAAAGTCAAGATGTTATACAATTAAATATTGTACTTCAAATAATGGAGTCAATAGTGTTAACATGGTTGATATGTAAATTTAATTAATATACAATTTAACAATAATAAATCTTATAGAGCTAAATGTGTCCATTTATAAAGCACTTATTTGGTCACCATGGTGTAAATTAGATAGTATTTTTAATATTCCTCCCTAAAGATTAGAAAACAGATCCTCAGAAAAGTAAAATACTTTATTTATCCAGAGGCAAACAATTAGAAAAAAAGTTCCACAAGTGGTAATCAATGGATTCCAAGTCCATATTAGAGAACTCTTCTTTTCTTAACATGCCAGTTTTTAAGTTTATATGTAGTGATTAAAGGAAAATCATGAAGTAAAATATTTTCTAAATACTTTTAATTATTTAATTATGATTTCAATAATTATATTAATGTTTATAATTTTAATTATTATATATTGTCATAGTAACTATATTAAAGATCTAGTATCAAAACAGAACTATTTTTTTCTGTTACACAAGACAATTCCATCAAATTTCACCCCATAGGAACTTTTTTTCTCCCCCTCTTTGAAAAGCTTTGAGAATGATCTTTAACAGAATGATACTCAGTGAGTCTCCATTACTTCCTCTGTCCAGTGATGCCTTAAATGAAGCTGACTGTTTAACTTGCTTTAAAGAGCATTCTCTGATCCAACTGACTGTAACGGTATTTAAAATACCTAGCTAGAAAAGAATGTTTTGGAAAGTATTTTTAAGCCCCCAATAGTTATATGTAAACAGTGGAGGATGCAAAACAATTTTTTAAAACAACATTTAGAGAAAGAACTTACTGGCCAGAGGTGGTTTAAGTTTTGTTTACTTTCTCAGCAAGAGTAAAGGCCTTTGGGCAACATTTAATTAAAATGCTTCTTAAGTTGTCATGCTTCCTGAAGGCACTGAGATAGGGGATACCAAGATATTCTTCCTGCAGTGGATTGTGAAAGTGGCAAGGATGGATAACTTTGAACTTCTCAAAGAAAATGAAGTGGCAAATTATATTCTTGGAAAGGTCATTTATATAAGATCCTATGGACTCTACATGTAGGACAATAATAAAATAATGCTCAGAATCAAGAAAACTAAAAACTGAAAGGTATGAATGATGTTTTGTTTTGCATTGATAAAATTTCTCTAATTACTAGTCCCCAAGGTCCTAAGGACTGCAAAATAGAGATAAATAAATAATAAATAAATAAATATACACATGCATGCAAAGACATACATATCTACATCTACACATAGGATTAAGGACTTTATCAGATCTTATAAATTAAAATATACACATGAATATATATATATTCATACACACTCACATAAAAAAATTAAATGCTGTTAACTAGGCAAATTCATATTAAATTGGGTCAATAGACATAATGCCAAAGGACTTGAACCAAAATGATCAAAGGGAATTAATCTTAAAGGAATTGCGTTACTTAGGCTCTAGGAGAAAGAGAGGCTTAGGAAAGACTGAAGACTTTATGACAAGTTTCAAAGGTGGCTTATATGCTGACCACCTGTTCTATAAAGGCAGGTGCTGGAAGAATTATAGTAAGACTTTGTTTTAATTTTAAATATCAAGGAGGAGTGATTCAGAACATGGTTTCATTAAAAAATACTCAGAGGCTGGTATAAGAAAATAACAGACCTACTATGAAGGGGATAGACTCAACATGTTCTATGCAACAACATTGGACTAGAATTTTGGCCATGGAAATTTTTATACCATACCAAGGCTGAATTCAAAGTACCAATTTTCATGCAATATAACTGAATCTTGATTCCAAAGCAGTCACAATACCGTAGTATTTCAGAATAGAAGGGAATATACCCCCAGAAGACATCTAATCCAACTTAACCTGAATATAAGTTCCTTTCATGGTATTTTTAAATGTGGTCATCTATACTAGAAGACCCTTAGTGTCCTCACCAAGTTACTTCAGGCAATGCATTCTATTATATTATCTGTCTTTGATTCCTGTAATGTCACTTACTGAGAGAGAGAGAGAGAGAGAGAGAGAGAGAGAGAGAGAGAGAAGACATGTGTGAACATCATACATCAGCAGCTTTATGATGAAATGATGCTTATCTGAGACTAATATGAATGTTAGAACTTAACTATTTAATGCATTGGATTTATGTAAAATTTTAACAATTGTAAATATTTTTCTCACAACTCCATGAGGTAGATTTTCTAAATATTATTGTTCTTATTTTACAAATAAGCCAACTATGACTCATTCAGAAGTTAAGATTCTTGTGGGAGGCAATGGAGGTCATACCTAGTGAACAAAAACTCAAACCCAGGTCTTCTGATCCTGCTTGATTACTCTACACTGCACTGAACTGTTCCTTCTTATTGTGGTTAGGAGATCCCCTCTTTTTAGTAATCATTATATTTATTATTATAACTTCTGGCATTTGGAAAGGACTTTGTAGTGTACAAAATTCTTCTACACATGATTAATTTGATCCTGTAAGGCAGGCAAAGTGTGTGTGCTAGCTTCATGTGTGAGGACATCAATGGATTATCCAGGCCCACAAGAGTAGATTATAAACCAGATCTGCATTCTAGTCCAATGTGTTTTTCTTAATATGATATATGAGATACACCCTAACTACTAAATTTTAAAGAATAAAAAACTTCCACATATCAGGAAAAGAATCCATTAAAAGCCTCCAAACTGGAAAATGGGAAGAACATCTCACAATTGTATTTACCCCCTGCCTTTGTGCCAGATGGCAATAAATATTTCAGAAAAGAATAGATGGAAGTAGGTATTTATTCGTTTAATGTGAGAATCAGTTCTGCTCTGCAAACTGTTTCATTAAAAATTCCATTTCAAGCCAGCAGTTTCCAAGGTGAAGTTTACATATTAAAAAAAAATCCAATTGGTTATTAGGTATGCATTTAACATTATCTCCAACCAGCAGAATATATTCTGGAAATGGGACTATTATTACTAAGGTAGGAGAAAGTAGGTGAGGGGTAAAGTGTCAGTGGCAGGTGGTGCTGGAGCCTAGCTTAGCCTTTGGAAGAAGGGATAGGTGGTGGGGGGAGGCTGGCACAAAAAATTAAAATAAAAGAAGCCAATTCATGATAAGAACTTCTACAATGTCTTATACATAGTAAGTAATTAACAATTCAATATATATATATATATATATATACATATATATATATATATATATATTTCCATCTTCCTGACCAATTCAAATGAAAATTCATTTATTGTTCTCTGAGAGATTTGATTCTTTTTTCATTTTTTTGTTTGTTTTGTATCACATGATACCCAGAACATAGTATTAATCCTTTATTTATTTTATGTATACCAAGACAGTACTTGTTTTTGTATAAAAGGAATTGAATTTGATATTTGAAAACATGGTCCCTAATTTTGACTCCATCAGTTACTACCCTTGTAATTTGGAGAAAGTCACTTAACTCACAACCCTTGAGTCAATTTTTTTAATCTCTAAATTAAGGGAGTCAGACAACTTGATCTTTAAGGATTCATACAATTTCAAAATTCTGTAATTCCTAGACCTAAGACTGTATATACTGACCTATATTGTATATGTTTATATATATATATATATATGTTTATGTATGTATGTATAACTATCATGTGTATTAATATAAATTTGTGTGTGTATTTACCTCTAATGATGTCTCTTAGGCCACTTTTCACACACTAGTTATGTTAACTGATCAGTTCCATTGATTTTTCACCAAAGATCACTGAGTCAACATATTACTTATTCTAACAGTCCCAGAAGACAAAACCAGAAATAGTAGGTAGAAGTTCGAAGAGGCAAATTTAATGAAAATTCCAAAGTGTAATGACCTACCTTGAAAAATGCCATCAGACATCTTTATGTAGAGCCTAGACAACCACTTATCAATGTATGTATAATAGGTTGGACTAAATTAGACTTCTATGATATCCCTTGCAACTTTAATTTGGAGTTAAATCATATTTATATTAATAATCATGTAATAGATACATTCAGAAATATACAGATATTGCAGCTCAAAAGTAAGATAACTTGTAGGAATTTCATAAAGGAAGAATAAAAGCAGAAGCCTGAAGCCAGAAATCAGTCAGATATTCATGAAAGATATTCATAAAGCCTGAATGAAGATGAAAATGAGGTGCTACCTTTTCCGTGCTTTTGTCTAACTTCCTTGGATGGAAAAGGAGGTGTAAGTCTACATTGTGGTCACTGATGATGCACTCTCTACTTCTCTCTCTCTCTCTCTCTCTCTCTCTCTCTCTCTCTCTCTCTCTCTCTCCTAATTTGTGTATTAACTGGAGCTAATTTTAGAGATCCAAGTTCCAGGCAAAATATTAAATTCACACAGACCTAGATCTAGGGGAACCTTGCAGTGTAGCAAGATAGTGATGAAAACAAGTAATTGAGTGAAGGATTTTAAGTTTATTGATCCAAGTTATATTTTGGGTAAATCTACTCAGATGTACTTCACTTGATCTACAACTATTTTTTTTTCACTCAATAAAACAGAAAAGAGAAACAGCTATCCTTTGTAAAGTAATCATTGCCTAAAATTAGTTTATTAAATGCATTGTTCAAAATAACAAAACTCTACGCTTTCTGTCAGATAATTTATATGAGAGCATTTTCATTTTTTAAAACATCTTCCAAGTACAAACTGTGAGGTCAGATGGTTGTATCAAAACATGAGGATATGAAGGGCTCTTTATAATCAGATAGCCCAATATTAAAGTACAGTTATTCCAAGTCCAAACCCCTCAGCACTCTTAGTAACTCTCTAAGATTCTCAGTGGCTGAGAAAGTGCTAATCTACAGGAGTTCCCTATATTAATGAAATCATACATCAAGTACTTCTACTTCAGATGCATTTAAAGCAATTCAGTTAATAAATTCCCCACATTGATCAGAACTCACATTTTGTTTCTTGCCTGGCAAAGATTTGTAAATCATTCTAGTACTAGCAAATGTATACAATGATGCATCTTCATCTGATAGATGTCAGCACCAATGACCTGAAGAAATCAAAGTTGTGGGAATATTTTCTATTTGGGGAAAGATGCTTATTTAACACCCCGTTTGTTTCTTTTTATCTGAAATACATTTTGGTTGGGCCTAAAAGTGTTTGTAACATTTTTTGTGACTATATTACAGAAAGGCAAATAACTAACTTCTGTTAAATTACTAGATTTTTCACAGAGCCCACCCACTGTGATCGATCCCTAATGTGGGTCCATCAAGTAAGTCATAGCTGTTTACAATAGCTTGAATTTATTCACCAGTCTTTAGATGCTACTGCACCTCCACTACTATGGATTCTTGTATCTGTCTGCTGTAACATGGATAAGTGGAAGATAAAAGCTACAGTTCTTTAGTACTAAATCCATTTTCCCCTCTTCCTCCCACTGTTTTGGTGTGTGCTTGTGAAAGTTTGTTGTAAGGATTAGTTAGTACATATAAATTGCTTTGATTTTGCAAACTTAGGTTCCATTGCCTAGCTACTTTATTATTATTATCACTTCCACTAGGCTAAATAAACTGTCTCAAGCTCATACACAGTTTGTTGTTTTTCTCAGAGAACATAATCCAAAAGAGCAATATAAATGATTACCTATGCAAAACAACTGAGTTCCCTTGCTAACGGTTTTTCAGATATTTTCTTTTTCTCTTTAGACATCAAGTCCCATTTTTTTTGACATAGGTATTAGCTAATATGTTCCTGACATCTTGGACAGTTGTTCGACTGAATTCTGACAGGAAGCACTCCTTGTCTTTACTTGTATTGTGACAGTATTTAGACACCTTGCTGACACGGCACACTTATTGAGTATCGGGGTAACATTATGTGAGGTCAGTGATGAATTTAAATGCTTCCAAACTCTTATTTACCCTTACCCACTATAAGAATATTGGGAAGAAGCCATTATTCCATTAACCTTTAATCACTGGAAGGGATGCTTATATAAACAACCCACATCAACATGGGACAATTACACGAGAAAATATGAAGAAGTTTCAACCCCTCCCCATCTTTCTTAGAATCTTCTAGCCCCATTCATCCATTAAGTCCCAACCTGGATACCAAAGCCTTCTCTGATTCCTTAATTGGATCCAGGAACATGTGGTGAGGGGGGGCAACAAGCAGAGCTGAGCCTCACCTCTGATTACTGAGTTGAACACACACACACACACACACACACACACACACACACATACACACAGTAAACCCAAGCCAGGTGTTTGCACTCAACCATTCACAATCAGAAGTGAGACTCAACTCTGCTTCACCAGTCACCCTAGCTTGGATCTCCCCAAATACCTTGTTTTGTACCTCTCCAATGCAATTATAATTTATTATGTATAATCATTATCTATGCAGGTATTATGTCAGCCCATTAGACTAAGCTCCCTGAGGTCAAGGCTTTTTTGATGTAAACTTTGTATCTCTCTCAATACTGACTACTAAGCCCATCAGAGACATAGAGTACATAGAACTGAAACATCCAGTATTCCTATAGATATGTTTTCAATTTGTTAACTTTTTAAAACCAATTTCAGGTTTCTTTTTGTTCTTTTGAAGTATAATCTGCTGCTGATTGGAGTAACCTTACTCTTCTAAATCCTATAATTAGCAGCTAAACTTTTCTCCTACCAATCAATTCCTCCTCATCTAATCCATTCTCCCCATCCCTCAACCCAAAGAGACTTCCCCTATACAACATATTATCACACAAAAAAGTGGAAAACAAGTTGAGGATCAACAAAAAAAATGAAGAAAAGTCTACCCTTCTTCTTTTATAGAATAATCTCCAAACTATCATCTATTCCAAACGATGAGAGACAAGAAACAAGACATTGAATTTCAACAACTACAAAAATGCTGGGCAGACACTTAATACAAAAGACTGGAAATGCCACTTTCTCTTCAGTCAACTCTGACTTTTTCCTTTTAATCAGCTCTGCTCAAGAAGCGATCCTGCCTCAAGTCATCTATAGTTCTATAAACTGAGCCTGAACATCAAATTTTTGACATGCTTAAGCCAGCATAGCCTCAAGAGGCAACATTATGCTGATGAGATTGTATCTTCAGATTGTCAGGAAAACTTTTAGTTGGAGTTGTTAACTTTTAATTATTTATGTGATTATCTAATTAATTTTATTCTAATCAGTTGTAATAATAATTCCCATTATTTCAAGTTTACAAACAAATTTATATCCATCACCTCATGTGATCTTTATGACAAGTCATGGAGATATAGTCTATTATCATGAAACTCAATATGTTACATTAATAACTTTATCTGCAACATTCTTAGGATATTTCTCAGCAATAACCCTACAAAACATTCCTGAAGGAAATGGCAAAACATCATATGTTCAAATGATAAGTATATGAATCCATTTCTGGATAAAATTATAATAATATTATGTACATCTGGATGGCAAAGGAGATAGAACACTGGACTTGGAATCAGGAAGACTCATCTTCATGAGTTCAAATAAGACCTCAGACATTTTCAAGCAATATTAACCTGGGCAACTCACTTAACCCTGTTTGCCTCAGTTCCTCATCTTTAAAAGAGCTGGAGAAGGAAAGGGCAAGCCATTCCAGTATCTTTGCCAAGAAAACCCCCAAAAAGGTGTCATGGAACAACTTGACAACAATATATATTGCTTCTACAAAGGAAAACTGAAAGAATACTGTTCTAAAGTTACTAGGCACATTAAAGATATGATATTTTCTAAGTAACAAAAACTTATTTCCTGTGTTTCTTTTTTACAGTGATTATTTATGACTTGATTCAGAAAAATAAAAACTGTATGTGACTCAAAGAGCAATATTGAGGGAAAATCAGTCATTTACTGCCAACAATGATAAGCTATGATTTGTTGCATTTATTTTAATTAAGTCATTTCCCTGAATGAGGTTTTATAGAAGACTGTATTTACAAGAGGTAATAGATAACTGAACAAGATAAAAAAATCAGCATCCTTTGCCTCCATATACAGTTGCCAAAAACTAATAGAGATGAGACAGCAAATAAAGTGCAAAATGGCAGGGAATTGTGTCAGTTGGCATGACATGTCTGTTTACTGTAGCTACTGTCTCTGCTCCAAGTCATTGCCAGCCCAGAGCTATCGATCAGTCATGGCCAGATATTGTAAGTATAAATTATCTTGCTCTATTGAGGGCACCTTTGGGAACCATTACATTCTGAAGAAGCCTTCTTTTTTAAGACTTAGCTGTAATTGCAAGGTGAATCCTTTTTTTTCAGTTCAGCTATGATTTGCTTCAATCACATTTTGCAATTGCTGATTAAAAGTTAGTGTATTTTATGTCTTGCAAGTGCTTTGCCTTCATAAATGTTCAGATAGGAAGAATGGTATGGGGAAATATGATGTACTGTCAACATCTGGCTATCAGCTGTCAGGATACATACTATATATTTCACGGTCAAAAGGTTGTTTAATTGCAGGTTTTCCTCCTATCTTAGAGCTAATTCCTGGCTTTCTTACAGCTTAGAGTATATATTTGTTTCAGGACATGTTGCTTAAATTTATTGGTTCTGAGGAAAATTCTTCTGGTGAGATAAAGTTATTAAATGAAAAGAAGAGATGAGATCAGGAGGCCTGCATGCTAAGGGAAAGGTACAGCAATATGTTTTGTTGGGGGTTTTTTTAAAGCAGAGGGGGACTAAATGTTAGCAAAACTCAACAGCCAAAGAGGGCAGGGGAAAAAGCATTGTGCACAAGTTGCAAGAGGTTATGAAAAAATGAGAGTGAATAACTGTATTTAGCAACCAATTTCAAAATGTACAAAGATCATTCAGAGACCTATGCTAATATTTTGAAATAAGAGAACTCCAAAGTAGCATTTTAATTGAATGAACTTACAAGCATTCTGGATAGTAATCAGAATATACCAGGGATGTGAGAAGGTTGCAACTTTTGAAAAGATGATACAAATAGAAGTTGCATATGATATTTACAACCTTTTCCAAAACTGCTTTTTGTTTGAGTCAGGTTCACTTTTGACAAACTTTAATTGATTTATAACTCAGGTCCTAAGAGAAGACCTTGATACATCATAAATGGTTCTGCCCTCTTAATTAGCAGTCCATTTCTTATAATGGCATGAAAAGAGTATATACTCTAACTCTCTGGGATAGTTGGAAAGAACCTTGGGCAAGGAGTCAGGGCTTGTATTTGATCCAGCTCAGCTACTTAGGTAATCCTGAGCATTAAAATCACCTCGGGATCAGTTTCCTAATCAATAAAATGAAGACTAAAGAGGTTCTTAAACTGGGGTCTATAAACTCTTGATATAATAGATAGAGTAGATGGACATAACGATAGATATAGAGAAAACTACTTAAATATAATTAGTTTCCTCTGTAATACTACATATTTTATTCTTTGCATGTAAAAACATTATTCTGAGAAGAGCTCCATGAGCTTCAACAGACTAAAATTAAAAAAAAATTAAGATATCTAAACTGAATGATATCTAGATCCTTTCTACCACTAAATCCAATGATTCCATATAGGCAAACAAGACAGGCATTTTCTTTCCCTGTTAAATCTCCAAATTTAGGGATAAAATACCAGAGGTGTTCTAGAGAAAGCTTGTACCTACTGATCATTCAATTTTCATTGTAAATAAGCCAATGTTACAAATCAGAGATAGATTTGTGGGGTTTTTTTTCATTTCTATACTTAAGGAAATAATGGAGAAAATGGGAATACAGCAGTTTAAACTTAGAAGTGTGTCATACATATTCTCCACCCCACCCCCCATTGAGTTATTAAACATTTATCAGCATGTCCCTGGGATGTAAAATTAAATCCTTAAATTTTCTTATTAATCATTTTTGATGTCTTACAATAAATTAATCTTTTGTTAAAATATTGGGTTCTTTTTGTTGAATTGAAATTTAGTAGAACATATTTAAAAAAGTGAAAGAGACCTTTAATAGAGTTTAGTATTTTATCCTGAAAGACATGAAAACTCTATCTCTAATTCAGACTTCACTCACTAAAGGATAAAAGAGTAGGTGTTCTATAATAATACTGAATAATCCCAGAAAACAAAACCAAAAAAACCAAAAAACAGAACCAGAACCAAAGCCTCACACAGGCAATCTGCTCTATCACTTTCCAATTTTTTCAAAAAATATTCTGCAAACCCTCATCCAAATCCAAACTCTTTGCAGATCTTCTAGACTTTTCAGACCCCGCCAGTCAAGTTTCAGCTATATCGTAATGTCACCCTCCCTGATCATATCAGTGAAAAATCTCTCAATTTTTAAGAATTATCTATATCACAACTATCACACATGCTTTATGACTTTGTACTTACTGAAAATACATTTTCTCTTATTGATATATCCATTGTTAATAAGATAGCATTGTATCCTGGCTAGAATCCTCATCGTTTTTGTTGATGTTGTTCAGTCATTTTCAGTTCTATCCAACTTTGTGACCATGTTTAAGTTTTTTTTGGAAAAGATACTAGAATGGCTTGCCATTTCCTTCTCCAGTGTATTCATTTTGACAGGCAATCAGAGGTTAAGTGAGTTGCCCAGGATCACACAACCAGGAAGTGTCTGAGGAAAGCTTTGAATTCAGGTTTTCCTGACTCAAGGCCCAGTGTTCTTTTCACTGAGTCACTGGCTACAAGAAGAAAAAAAAAGCAATAAACCATACTTTATAACACTCTCTAAGACGTAGCTGTTTAGTTGCAAATGGACTAGGAACTGAATTCAGATTTATCAAAGTAGGGATGAAGGAAGTTCTGACATTGGAAGTTTCCTATGCTGAGAAAAATCAGAGATTCTTCTCATACTTCATAATAAGCCTTCTATGTGTTATACCTGCATGCTATAACCTGCCTGATGCTAAAGACCTATAGTTCAACCCATCTTACCCCAAGTTTATTACTGTATTTCCCATCAAAAAAGATGTTCTGTAATACAGCTGATTGTTCCATAGGATAGCCATACCTGAACAGTAAATTTTATTGTGTAACTCTCAAGACTATTCTCAAAAAAGCTGGCTTATTGCATGGACTTTTGAATTATCATATGGCTTTCTCCTTTTGTAAGGAGAATTGTATTTGTTAGCTATGAACTCCACCAGGAAGAGAGGACATGAATTGAATACATTATCACTTTGAGAGAAGTAGCTACTAGTTTGTCTGTTTATATTTTTAATATAATTTTTAATGGCTACATTTTTACTTAGTAACTTAACCTGATGGTTGGAGACATTATTAACTCAGATTGTCCAAATGCAATTTAGTTATTCAGTAATTCTTGGGCTGCAGGGAAAACACCATAAAAAAGACATAGCCCTGAAAGAAAGGACAAATTTTTAAGACATAAGAATTTTGGCACTTTTATATTTATTTTCATCTTTCAATGCCATACATCTTACTATACTTTTATGTTTTTGCTTTCTCTATACTCCTTGCTTTCTTGGTATTTCACAAAAGGTTTGTTTGTCTGACCTTTAATGATTATTCTTAATATATCCTAATACTTTCTTATTGAAGCTGTAAAACACTGTATTAGTGACAAATCCCCCACTCTGTGCCCCTTCAGCCCTTGGAGTTTAACTCCTCTCACATTACGGTATTTATTGAATTTCCCAGCCAAACGGTGTTCTGCTCCATAAAATTCTGACAAGTGGACTCTGCCAAGCTAATAATGGCTTCATTCTGCTGAAATAAACTTATTTCACTGCGGCAAACAAAATGACATGACCTGGAAAGGTTATTTTTAACTGGGTAATGACTCAGTCCCAACCAAGCATTTCTCACAAGGTTCCTGGTTATAGTTAAGTTATATTTCTTAAATATAAATGGATTCTATTATATGTGTGTTCTTCTCTGTCAGTCTATCACAATGAACCTAAATCAGATATGTTCATGTCTGAAAGTATTGAATTCTCTGACTTGATTATGCCATAATCCTACTGAATTATCCTCAAGGACAGTGACAAAACCAAAGCAAAAGTGTCAAAACTAAGCCACCCAAAGGGCTTCAGGAAGAACTATGGATTTTTAAGTTAGAAAGAACCTTGAAACCCTTTCAAATAATCCAGTCTCCTCACTATAAAAAGGAGAAAATGTTCCAGATGATTGAGTGAAGAAAAAAGTAGAGTAAAGATCTGAACACAAGTCCCTTGAATCCATAGTCAATGTAGATTCCCATTATATCACTCTGCTCTCCCACCTACAATATCTGCTATATTCATTTCAGAGATGAACTTATAGAAAGAAGCAAAGCTCAACCTAAATTGAATTAGGTTTTTTCGTTGGTTGGTTGGATTGTTTTCTCCTTTTAATGAAAAGCTATGAAAAAGTTTCTAATTCTGTATAATACAAAATATTTCTGTGAGAAATAACTGAATTCTTTAAATATGCCCTTCCCCTTTATAAAAGCAAATGTAAATTGCTCAACACATATATACATACATATATATATATATATATATATATATATATATATATATATATAAAAGACAGAAAAAGGCTATCTAAGACAACATAAGGTAGCTTCCTCTCTCCCTTAAGCTTAAGTTCTCCTTTTTCCATTTTTTATTTTCTGAAATTATTAAATAGCCAAGACTATTTATTTGAGTACTTTCCTAGAATTAGCCATACAGTTTATGTTTACTCTGAACATCTCTGTAGTCTCTAAATGTCTGTTTCTATAATACAATCCCATAGAATTGCCATTTCAAGGTCAGATTCTTGTCAAGTTCCAAAAGACTGGAGAAGAAAGAAGCAACTATACCAGCCAAGGTCTTGTACCAACATGCTGCTCCTTGCCAGTTCTGCCTCCTGAGGATTGATTAAAAAAATCCTTGACTGAAAACAGCTGGAATATCTATGAAGCTATTCTATAGATGCTGCTATGTCTCCCTGTTATTTGGTCATGCATGCTCTCCAAGGAGTTTTCTTGGAAGAGACACTAGAACAGTTTGCCTTTTTCTTCTATAGTGAATTAAGGCAAATAGGGTTGAGTGACTTGTCCAGGGTCACACAGCTACTGAGTATCTGTATCTCAGGTCTTCCTTTTTTTTTTTTTTTTAGGTTTTTGCAAGGCAGTGGGGTTAAGCGGCTTGCCCAAGGCCACACCTAGGCAATTATTAATTGTTTGAGACCAGATTTCAACTCAGGTACTCCTGACTCCAGGGCTGGTGCTCTTTCCACTGTGTCACCTAGCTGCCCCCAATCTCAGGTCTTCCTAACCCCAAGCTCAGCACTCTATGCACTGTACCACTGAGCTGCTTCCTAAAGATCACCAAAAATGTGTATTTGTTGAGCAGACCAAAGAGATAGATGGAGGGGAGAGAGAGAGAGAGAGAGAGAGAGACAGAGAGACAGAGAGACAGAGAGACAGAGAGACAGAGAGACAGAGAGACAGAGACAGAGGTAGTAGATATATGATTTTATAAAGGAGAATAAAATCAAGAGAGCCTAATGAATGTCAGAAAATAAATCATAAACCTAGAGTTTACTAGGACCAGTAGAATATCCAGACTATTAGAACACTTTAGAGGTCACTTGGCCCAATGCCTTCACTTTATAGGTAAAAAGCCCAGACCCAGAGAATTCAAGAAACTTGCTCAAGGTCACGCATATAATAAATGGCAAAGAAGAGATCTGAACTTAGGTCAACTGACTCCAAAGTCATAACTTCTTCACCCATGTTTCTCTGCCTCCATTGATCAAGAGAAGTACAAATAAGAAAAATGGAAAACGATGAGAAGGATGGTGGTAGTTGCTTCTATTTTGCAAAGGTTATGAATAATTCTAACACAATGGGTTTTCATGTAGCACTAACCACTGACTCATGTGAAAACACCTAAGTCAAAACAGAAGCTCAAGAGTCTTCTCAGCTATTGACTGTAGCCATGGTTCCACCTAGTCCTCATTAAGAATCTCAAGCAACCTTGTGAAGTGCCTAAGATTTGTATTCAGAGTCACAGTGGTCAAAGGAACCAGTGTCCCTTGACTTACCACTGTTTACTGCCAATTCCCTCTGTTTCTGTATCAGCTGGGTCCTTTATCAACCACATTATTCACAAAATAAAATGGACCCTAGTTACTAAGCAAGCTTACAGACTGAGCCAAGACCCAAAATTATTGTTCCTAGGCTCCATAAAGAAATTACTATGCAAATCAACACAACACTGCAGTTGCCTGAGGTTATGGTCATGATAAGAAAGAGGAGGTTGAGCTCCTCAGGAGGGGCACTAGAGATTACAGAATATTCAGGAATTTCAAGATCAGGAACATATTAAAATCAAAGGCCTAGAGCTCAAGTCAAAGAAAGAACAGAATACCCCAAAAGATATGCACCAAGCCAACAGAGGAAAAATATTTGTAGTGATTTCCCAAGAATCAAAGGCATTGAAGCCTTCTCCCTGAAAAACAAACACCTTTAACACTACATAAAAGATTCTGTTTTAATTAAGGCAGATGGTCTGAAAACACCAGATTGAGGAGCGTCAAAAAAAGCTTAACATACCCTCTTTGAAGAGTTACCTTTATTCACTCTTTAAATATTTTGTAAGCCTTTATGGCATAGAGGAGGCATCAAATTTAAGTGATATATATGGTTTTTTGGTCAATACAGAGACAACTTGTTAGTCTAGTACAAGGATACAAAATGTACAGGTAAAACTATAGACTAAAATGTTCTATCGTCAGTACTATGTAAAGTCTAAGGGGGACAAGTAAAGGAAGACTGCAGAAGGGATGGTATTTGAGCTGAGCCCTAATTAGCAAGAAGGAATTCAGTAGGAGAAAGGAAGGAAAGCATTCTAGGGTTGGGGATCATGGTATAGCAAGAAATATAAGTATGAGATTCATAGGTTGCAACCAGGAGTCACTTTGATTGCCATATTTAATAGCAAATCATGTTTTGATTGGGAAAAATTTCTTCTTGAATAAATAGATGAAAATGCATTCATTAAACACCTTCTGAGTAATAAGCACTATTCTACATGTTAGAAATACAAATATAAAAAGCAAGGTGTACCTGCTTTCAAGGAGCTCATACTCTAAAGGGAAAGAAACAAATAGAGGGGATTGGTGACCAGGGAAGAATATTTTGTTTTGGAAAGTTGTAGGGATCCTGCATGACACCATAGGGTAGCTCCACTCATTTCAGGAGGGGTGACAGGGGATTAGATAATGGTTTCAAAACTGAAAAACAAAGGTGGATCAAGAGAGGAAGTACCCAGAATAAGTGGTAGAAAGGCATCCAGCAAAAAGATGATCAGAGAGTGAAAAGAATGTTTCTTTTTAAGGATCACCAAAAAGTTCCCAAATTTCTCTCCAGAAAGATAAATGTGGCAGCAGAAATATCAGCCTTGCAGAATGGCAGCAGCATTAGAATTAGAGACACAAAGGACTTTAGGAATCAGTCATTCCAAGTCCCTCATTTACAAAGAACTAAAGACTAGAGAAATGGGCTGTCTTGCCCAAGGTTACATTATAATTTAGTATCAGAACTAGACCTAGAAACCAAGTCTCTTGGCAACCAGTCCAAAACTTTTCCACCAGTCCATGTTGCCAGGACAGAAGAGAGAAATGATGAGGAAACTTCAGCATTTTTTTTTATGGGAAGTGTCAGACATGATTCATAAATTAGGTACTCAGAGAAAACTGTGCTAAAACATGCTGTATTTTAACTACAGTTTTGTTTTATTAAATACAGGCAACTTGGGAAATGCTAATTAAACATCAGAAAATTTCTTGAAATTGGCACAAATGCACTTAGTGCAATTAGTGAGGTTGTTGGGATGCTCAATCATTCGAAGCAGATGTGATGTATGCTATTTGGAGTTAAGATTTGAACAAGAAAACAATGGTCACATTTCTATATTTGGATCCTGAGAAATAAGGAATATTGATACTACATAGTCTTTAACTGACAGGAAATGACCTGCCATTTTTAATACTTTAAATGAATCCATCAAAAATAATATTTGGTTATCCCTTCAATATGCCATACCATCAATGGTGAACAGTTGGGGAAACATGGGTCAGGAAAAGTGAGATGGATGGCCACTCTAAAGCTTTGTGATTGGGATTGCAGTTCATTTTCTCATGCCCACATCTGGCACAGCTCTCTGCCTCTGTCGTCCTTGGTCCTTGGCTTTCCACAAACTGTCAGTCCAGTCCCTCCCCTCTCTCTCTCTCTCTCTCTCTCTATCTCTCTCAACTAAATAAGAAGAGTCAAAGGTTGCTATTTCCTGTGTCACCCCTGGCAGAGAATATAGGAACCTTGGGGATGAATGGCAAATGGCCACTCACTCATGACACTGCTGCTCACCCTGTGAACACTCAACAAATATTTATTTATCCACTGACTCTGGTGGAGAAGAAGGAGGCTAAAAGGACCACCTGAGTAGGTAGAGAAGCAAAGAACTAACAGGCTAGAAATGACCCCAGAGAATTTTCCAGTGTGCTAGAGAGAGGCTTACATTGTATTCACCCCTACCTCTGGAAATCTTTCTTCTTTCTCTCCAGAAAGATAAATGTGGCAGCAGGAATATCAACCTTGCAGAATGGCAGCAGTATTATTTTCTTAGCTGGAAATCCTTATAGGCCACTTGCTTTTTGTTTTTAAATCTCTTCTCCACTCCCACCTCTCCCCCCCATCCAAATGTCATACACATTTTAAAGTTGCTATTTGACAACTTCTGAAAAGTAAACTAACTCAATTCACTTACAGACTATTGCAAATAGGTTTCATTATGCTAAAATGAGGCAGGTTTTTTTTTTAATAGCAGGACTTATTGAAAACATTCTGTGCTTGATCACATCTGTTATTCTACATTCAAAATTAATTTAAGAAAATTAAATTAACAAGCAAAGAGTGTTTTATGAGTAGCCAAAAAGCATTGATGGAAAAAATTAGTCAAATACCTTTTGCTTCACATAAGATATTATTCTTGAACTTAACATAAGAATATTTTCTTCAGAGTCAGCAAAGGAAATGTTATGCTTTCTGTCCTGGGTGAGAGCCAGGACAAACACCTACCCAGGCTATATTTTTTTATCAGTCAAAGGATCTGAGTTTTCATTCAAATTATCTGTGTTTGCTGGAATTGTTTTCAAATATAAAATCTATTAGAGGGAAAAAGAGAACCAATCAAAAGATGAAGCTTATCTTTAAGGCCTGACATTTCCCTGTCCTGGATAAATTTGTGCACAACAGGTGGGTTTGTTTTGCTTATTGGTCATTTGGTTTGGTTTGGTTTCCTTGTGGGAGGAGAATAGAATCTTTGGAGCATTAGAGACAAAGAATGTCTTTTAAGTCTGCTTTGTGGGGAACCCCTTCATTTCTCCAAAAGCCTCCTTCAGCTCCCCCTTGTAATGGACAAGTCTCTCAGAGAAAAAATAAAGCAAAACCTATGTGACTTTAATGATTAAAGTAGATATTTTTAAAGAAAATATAAAACAAACAATACTTGACTGAATATTTTTCTTTTATGGGGGCATCTATACTTCTCATTACTCTTTATATGAAATCTTTTTTTTTTTTGCAAGGCAATGGGGGTTAAGTGGCTTGCCCAAGGTCACACAGCTATGCAATTAAGTGTCTGAGGCCACATTTGAGCTCAGGTACTCCTGACTCCAGGGCTGGTACTCTATCCACTGTACCACCTAGCTGCCCCCAGAATCTTTTTTCCAAGAACAAAAATGTGAACTCCTTTGGTTTGAAATTTAAATCCTTCCATATCTAGCACATGTTGTTCCCCACTTCTGTATTTCCAAAGAGAACATAAGCTTCTTGAGGACAGGAAATGCTTCACTACTTTGTCTCTGTAGGTCCAGGTCCTAGCATGGTGCCTGTGATGTAATAGGTACCAAAAAAAAAAAAAGCTTACGAATTAGAAATAAACTGAAAATGTTCACTTTTTCCTAAGTCTTATACCTCAAAAACTTCCACATCTTTGCAAGAGCATAGGAATCATATCCATTTTAAAGAGAGGAAAATATAACCACAAATTGGCTGACCAAAATTAAATGTTAAGTTATCCATAGGGAAAATGATTTAACCTCCAAACACAAGACAGAGTACACACAGGGTCTGGAAAATGAAAATAAATGTTGTCACTTTTTGGACTCCACTTTGAATCTCTAACAGGTCAGGGGCTTACTTAAACATTAATATGTCACTTCTAATGGCTGACAGAGACATTTATAAAGTGAGGTTAATCATCAGTCCAATTACAAATTATACCCAACCAATGGGAACACTGCAAGGCTATTATCCCTGGTTCTCTCCATAGAGAAACTGAAATTTCACCTCCTGAACTTCACTTAGAAGGATAAAAAAAATACTGAGCAAAATTCCAAGACTTGATTTTTTTTTCAAATTTAAATCAGTTATCTTAAGAATTAGTGTATATATATATATATATATATATATATATATATAATTTTCCAAAGAATTTATAAAAACATCATCTGTTTAAAGTTCTTTATTCATCACAAAGTCTAACAGACCTTAGTTTCCTCACATGAATAATAATAACAATAATAGCTGTGATTTTTCTCAAGATTATACAGGTATTTTTTGAAGTAGAATTTAAACTCAGCTCTTTTCTAACTAATACATGTAGCAGGAGAGAAGTAGTCCAATAGACAGAACAGGTAAATATTTTGTAAAATCATTTAAATAATATATATCAAAATTCCAGATATTTTCCCCCAAATTTCAGAAGTATGGGAATTTTCCTGTGCTTTCCCCCTCTTTTTGGTGAAGGTTAGTTGGTGGTATATGTCACAGTTCCTCTATAGAAGAAATCAATACAAATATACCTTGCATTGGCTCCATTGTTTGTAATTTCAGCCTCAGTTTTCTATTTTGCAAAATGAGAATAATAATAATAATAATAGCATCTATTTCTTAAGATTTTTTGCGAGGATATTGCAAACTTAGATATGATTATTATTGTTATTATTATTGCTATATCATCATCATCATTGTAATGGTCTGAATTATATTCTGATAAGTTAATACAGTCTGTGTACCAGTTTTTTAGAAGGGTTGTGATTTACAGAAGCATGCACACTCCTGAATGTGTTCTGAAAATGAAACCTCTTTGGATTCTCAGACTATCCCCTTTCTTTCTAATTCTTGGCCTGGAGCTCCTGCTCCTCTGAACCCTCCTTGAAGCTTTGAATTAATAGACTAAAGTTCAAGGATGTTGTCATGAAATTAGGGACAATATTTATTTTAAAGAGTATTTGACAAAATCCATTCAACCACAATTTAATAAAAATTTAAAAAGCACTAACTAGGGAAGATATTGTACTAGGTACTAATAAACACAAAGATTAAAAAAAATGAAGACTGATTCCTGTCCTCAATGACCTTATAATCTACTGTATTTATATTTTACTAGAACGTTTCTCAAGGAAACCTCCCAGAAACATATGAGAAATAGCTAATGACTGTTTACTAACCCATATCCAATTACTTCTAGCCAATAGTCACAACAATCAACTTCACTAAGAGTCAAAGTTGGCAATGACTTAGCTGTCGAGCAACTGAACTTCCATAAAGCTAACTATAACAAAACTTCATGATTACAGGGTATGTCATGCAAGAAATATTTTGTCTGTGAAGTTTAAAGGAAATCAAATCAGTATAATTAAAACTGTAAATTTAAAATATCTCAATTCTTTAGAATCTTCATAAAACCTAAGGTAAATCTGGTTTGAACATTAATAGTTTCTTCTACGGATACATTCAGGATTGAGAAATTGAGATTGGGGATAGAAGGAAGCACACACACACGCATACAAAATATTTCCTCTATCACTTTCAGACATAGAGAAGGCAAAGGAAAAATTATCTATATTACTCACATTTCTCACATTTTTAAACTCATGGTGATCTGATTGAAATGTTATTTTAATGTGTAGATGCATGAAAATACAAGAGTGAGTTAAAGTGTAAAATTAGATTTTGGTCACACTAAGGAAAATAAATATGAATCTATTATTTCAGTTGAGAAAAATAAGGCAAAAGGGGACAAATGGTCTACAATATCCCCCCTCACTCACCATTTACCTCTTGAATAGATGATTCTTTACTTTCCAAGAATTTCCCAAATATTTGTTTCTGCTAGCTCTGGCAAACAAAACAACTAACTCATCAGCTTTCTGGTGTAATGTGAACCAAGCTGAGGAAAAAAAGAGCATAAATAAACCAGTACTTTAAAATGTATGATGTGTACCTTCCAAAAATGAAAACTACAGCTATCTCAGAACTGTGAAGAATATGTCAAGGTTTATCAAAAGCAAGAATATATTTCCTGAAAGGGGGAAAAATGTTTAAATTGAGTTTTCCACACCGTATATTTAAATATCTTCCTGAGGAATAATCATAGAGCTGAATCTTGGAACTAATTTAGTCACATCTTTTCATTTTACAGACTAGGAAACTGAGGTCTGGAGAGGGGAAATAGCTGGATTTAAATCCTTTTGATTTAAATAATAAAAAACAAAATAGCAAAAAAGAGACATTAATATATCTCCTTTCTTTAGGACTGAACAAGGAGAAGTAAACAGGAAATCTAAGAAAAAAGTAATTGGTTCTATTGGCTAAACAAAGGAAATTTTTTTAGTAACAGTTCAAAATCTATCCAGATCTCTTCAAGAAGGAGTTTCCTCCTTTGAGAAATATTGCTCCAAATTATAGCTAAGTATTGCAACATTTTCAAATTCATGACAAAACTGATGTGATTTATTTGGATCCACAGCTAAGTTAAAAGAGTTTTATACTGAAATTACTTATGTTACGAATACATTTTAATGTTTTAAGTTTGTGAATTTTTAATCAAGATTATCATGGGAAGCAGCCAAGAATAATGGCAAGAGCTTAGGCCTGAAGTCAAATAGGAGAGGGTTGGTCTCATATCCTTCTTCCACAAGATTCTAGACAAGTCCCCTAACTTGTCTGAGCTTTGCAGTGAAAGTTCAAAGATTTGGGACTGGTTCCAGATGAGAATCCAAAAACACCTTATTGATTTACACAGTCCTTCTGAAATTATTAAGCAGGTCACTTCTATCAGCATTGAACCAGGTGTAGAAGTTGAAGCCACCATTACAGATGCCAAATCAATTATCTCTTTTAGTAAATTGATTGTAACTATCAAAAAAACTCCCTTATATATGAGGTTAAAATAATAAATACTTAACTTGACCATACTATTCTGAGCATCAGATTTGACAATGAAACTAGAGTTCTCTGCAAATATTCTAGTATTCATATATGTAGATATCATTTAGAATTTCACGGGCAATCTTACAGAATAACAGAATTTTAAGAGCCAGAAAAAATGATTTAATGCAAACCTCTTCATTGTACAAATGAACAAATTGAGGGTCAAATTAGGGAATGTCTTGTAATTTGTAAGTGGCAGAATCAAAATTCAAACCTATAAGTTTAGAATTGAAATCCCATCCTGTTTCTATTATGTTAGGAACTAATAATGCCCGTCTCTTAAGAGTGGGTTTGCTGCTTGGAGTTAAATCCCTTTTTTTTGTCTATAGATCATAAGGAGAATTAGCAAGAGCTAATGTAGTTTGAATGTTGGCAGCACCAGCTGTGATATAGTTATTGAATAAAGGAAAACCAAGGGAACTTCCTGGATGACTGCAGTTGCCACATTATCATGCATTACTGTGCAACAATCCAAATCAAAAGGGAGCCACAAAATTCACCACGGACAGCAGCAATGCATTTTTTCATCTATGTGAAAAGGCATCAAGAAAAGGGAGAAGGGTGCTTATATATACAAACATCTGTTCTATAAAGTCACTTGAAAAATATCTCTGAGAAAAGAAATGAAAATCAGCAATGGTTTAGAGCAGATGGAACTGCAGTGTGTTTAACTTATAAGGGGCTACAAGCAAAACAGGAAAGAAGAGTAGATAATAAAATAAGACTTAGCCTGTTTCATATGGTGCTGCCCATTAGGTAACAGTATGTTCAGTTAAAAGCATGTACAAAATTGCTTTTCAGATGTCTCAAAACACTCTGAAAGAATTCCTTTATAGACCAACTAAGTATGTAGTACAAACTATATTCAAGCTTACACTTTTGTAGAATATTTCACAGATGCCAAGTTTGGGAGTAAAGTAACCAACTTCTGAAGTGGGAAATAAATATGATAAATCTGAATTGGCATCCAGATGATACCAGTGAACGCAACTAAAATCTCTCACTAGAATTTTTGCAAGAAGTAAGTAAATTAAATAAAACATGAATACAAACTCCATAGCTTGGTGTCTAAAGCTTTTGACAATCTGCTCTTAGCTTACCTTTCTAGGCTTAGTACATCTTAATATGCCTTCACCCACTTGTCATTTTAGCCAAACTATGTAATCATGCTCTATCTATCACAAATTTGGCATTCATCTCCCATATCCATGCTTTAACAGAAAATGTCCTCCACAGCTGAAATATACTCCCTCTTTACCTGTACCTCTCAGACTCTCCATATTCCTTCAAAGTTTAACTATTATTCAGTCCTAAAGGCAGATGATACTCTAACCTGACTATATATATATATATATATATATATATATATATAGATAGATATATATATATATATATATATTATGCACACACATATATACATATACCTATGTATATAATATATATATATATATCTATATATCTATATATATATATATATAGATATAGTATAAATACATACTTTCCTTAAGGCATAAACTGGGGAAACTGAGGTAGGACTTAAATTGTCCAAGCTACCCATATTGGTACCTCCAACTAGGTGAGGACAGTGTCAAATATACTTATATGTGTGTGAATATGTATATATGCATATATTCTTAAATCCAGTTTATCAAATTATTCATAATTTGGTATATGTATATGAGATATTTAATAATTTGCCATATAATTATTTACATAATTTGTTAACTAAGCTATCCCTACAATTATATATGTGATCATAATGCATAATTGTATATTATATACCACATATAATATCTTGTTATATATTTGATATGTTTCATATAAAATAAATAATTGTACATATTTTATATAATTTAATAAACTGTATTTAAGTATAATCATTTTCCTTTCTAAGTCTATTTATTTAATTTTATGCATTTAAAAACATTTTTCTGAGATGGGATAAATCTATTTCATCAGGCTGGCAAAGGAGTCTGATACAAAAAAGGTTAAGAGCTTCTATTCTAAGGAAAGATTTTCTTAATCCCTATTGTCATTAGTGGTTTCTTCCTCCTCAAATTATCATATATTCAATTATCTATTTATTACATCATGTAGTAAAATGTAAGCTTTTGCGTCCAGGGACTATTTTATGTCTCTTTGTATCCCCAGTATCTCGTAGAATGCCTTGCATACAGAAGGTTTAATAAGTGCTTGCTGAACAGTAAAAAACAAAAACAAAAACATTATCATTTTGGACAATATATGAATATATTTGGAAAATATTCTATGTTCCTTTTAAAAATTCTTCCAAAGACATCATTATATTTTGTTCATATTATTTTCATTCAACTCTGAGACAAAGTTTGGTTCACCCTCAACTTGGATATCTTGGGGTTTTTTTTTATTGAATTTCATAACATCATTTAGCCTGAAGGATGGAACCTTTGTTTATTTTCAGAGTTGTATAGCTCACTTTAATTTGAATTCTTGGTTTCTGCCAAAAATGTGAGAAATATATTCACCATTAGCTAGGTCCCAATTTCATTGTTTTATTTTTAATCAACAAAAAGAATCATATTCTATTGAGGTTGAAAAAATAAAATGAACTGGCAAATTAATTCTGTTCTGTGAACAATAGATGACAAAAATTCACACATCTAGTAGATGAAGATGTCCACTTTCTTAAAACTCTATTGGAAACAATCTATTTTTTTAATGCTATCTCAACAATATTTTATACTAAATACACTTAAGATTCTATTCTGAGTTAAATTTACAAAATGTCCCCAAATTTTAAACCATAATGTCTATTAAATGAATCTGTTTCCTTTAAAAAGACAATGTTACCTAAAGTGTTCACTGATACAGTAAGGGACATTTAGGACCTACCGAATGAGAGCAACATACTTCCCATAGATAAAACTATCCCCCAAACTAAACTTAAACTTAACTTTGCCAAATGAAGATAGTAAAGATGGGTGAGAGATAAAGGAGTGATGAAAAGGGGCTCTTTTTTTCCTATTTGTGGGCATAAGAGAAAAGACCAAAAAAAGACCAGTCTTTGTTAGAATTAAATATTATCACAGCTTTATTACAAATGGGAAATAAAAAGCTGTTAAAGGACATTAGAACTACTGATCCAGACAAGAGTTTAGAGATCAAATAGATCAATCCTTTCATTTGACCTCAAAGGAGAAGATTGGATCAAATCCAGTGCAACTCTGGGCTTTTGATAAAACAATTCAAACAGACTCTTAGTTAGATGATCTTGAAACTCCTGGTAGCTACAGCAGAGGCCTGACTTCAAAGGCTAATTATGGTATGCATCAGTGATGTCTGGAAAGTGGGTATATGATTAAAGACAAAAATACATGGCTCTTGATTTTCAAGACTTAAGCCAGTTTCAAATGGCAAAGAAATATAAAAATTCCTACTATCATAGAAAGGAATGGAGGGGCAAATGCCTTTTAAGTCTAAAGAACTGGGCAACCTTGTAAAACATGCTAAAGCCAGGAAGTGGCTTTTATGACACTGAGAATACAAAATGTTCTTAGAGAAGCTAACATTACAGATACAAGCATGGCCCCACCAGATGAAAATTATCTTCATTTACCTGCACCTTAGTGGAAGTGAGTTTTGAATTGCCTGAAATATTTATTATTAGTCAAAGTGCTAGAGACTGTGATGTAGGAATCATTCTGAATTGAGCTTAACAGATCTTTTCCATTGCTAAATTTTTTATAACACTCCAGGAGTCCTGATTTTATTCACATGAATTCTCTAGGAAATAACAGGCAAAAAAGAACAAAAAACTTGTCATATATATGTGTGTGTGTGTGTGTGTGTGTGTGTGTGTGTGTATATATATATATATATATATATATATATATATATAGTAGTGATATTAAAAGACTAATTTCTTCCCCTCCATCCCACCATCCTACCTGATTTATTGGACAATCCTAAGTGAAAAAAACTGACTGAGAATGCAAACTCTGGAAAATGCAATTCAAGATTTTATCCAGAAGCCAAATAATTAGAAAATATATTTAACAAGAACTTGCTTCAAAACAAAATACTCAGTGTTAATGATGATGCCCCCTGAGCATGGCAGCACCTCAAAATACTTTCTGAATCATCAAAGAAATGCTAAATTGTTCACTCTGGTTTGGGTGTTAAGTTGTTCTCTTAAATTCTAAGTCTTGGAATATGGATGGATTCTCCAGTTAACCTTAATATTCAATTAACCAGTACAATGTCCCCCCCACCCCAAACACTGGGAATCAATATATATATATAATATCATATATGTACATATTAATATATATATATATCATCCCTTAATAATAAATTGTAATAAATAATCAAGAACATACAGGAATTGCTTTCCATACAATTAGGGGGAGAGGTACATGCAAAAAGGGGAGAAGGGCAAAATGACAGAAAGATTCTTACCAGTTGTAGTTATCAATGAAAATAATACATGGGAGCCTGGAATCCATTCCTAGTTCTGGCATTAACTAGCTGTCACCCACAAGACAAGTCATTTTACCCATCTTAACCTTAACTCCCAAGTCAATAAAATGACTGAGATTAGGAGAGAAAGAAAGAAAGTGGATCTGGATTCAGATGTACTGATCAAAAAAAAAAAAAGTCACAGAATATAAAATTTGGAAAAATTTTCAGATTAAAAACAGTTTCATCCAATATGTACCTGAATGAGAATTCTCTTTTAATGTTCTGGGCAAGTGGTCATTAAGTTTTTGCTAAAAGATCTCTAATGAGAGGGAAACCTACTAAGTTTCATATCGGTGTCAGCAAGACAGTGTCTCTCTAATATAGTGAAAACAATGACTATGTTTCTTTCTCATTTGGGAACTTTGGGGGGAATGAGGAAGTGGGGATCTAGAGTGCTACTTACAACTGCCTATCTCAATAGCACTATTATATAAATAAAATAATAACTTAAATGTAATTTATATAGACCAGATCTGTGGTTTTGATAGCACAGGAAACTTGCTGTGAAAAAATTCCTACTAACAATGTTATCTATCATTTGAGAAGTCTATCTAAATATGGAAAGGTTCATTAGCAAGATATTGTCCATCAGGTGACAGATTTTTTTTTAAGTCAAAACAATTCATTAAGACTATCTACTTAAGACTTAGAGAAATTGTCTTATACAGTTGTCTAGGAAACTGAGAAGCTAAACATTTTCCCCAGGATCATAAGCCTGTATTGTGTCAGCAGGTCCCCTGAACAGGTTCTTCTTCACTCTTGAGAATAGCTGTCTTATGAACCAAGTCATATTGTACATCTATATCATAGCACAAGGAGACAATGATTCAAAGTTTACAAAGCATTTTGCTTGTAAAAGATTCTGGGGAAAAATGCAAAACATGTTACAAAAATAACATGGCACTATTAGCATCATCACTACTATAACCAGTTGTCTTATACAAACATAAACGTGTATATATATATATATATATATATATATATATATATATATATAAAGCAATATCTTTGAACCCACTGAGAAGATTCTGCTTGAATAATTTTTAGCTTTCTTGTGGTAGGTCCTAGAAGGTCTCCCTCTGATGCACATTCATGCCATAGTGATTATGAAGACAATGCCAGCAGAGCACAGGCTATGCTAGTTACAATGCAAGAGAGGTTCTGAGCTTTTGTTGTTGTTCATTCGTTTCAGTCATGTCCGACTCTTCATGACCCCATTTACGGTGCTAAAAATTGACTGAATGTTTGTAGTCTGATGACCAGCCTCTAGTTTAGTCTGGAGAAGCAATATCACCAATTTGCCCTTGGGTCGAATGGATTTTTAAGGTCAAATCAACTCATTAAAATTATCACATACTTTTATACCTTAAGTACTTTCAAAACATCAGTACTGTGAGGCAAGTAGTGTATTATTTATCATCCCTGATTTACATCAGAGAAAATCAAGACCCTGAGAGATTGTGATAATGGCAATCATATAACTAGTAAGTACCAAAGGCAGGATTCAAACCTGATTCCAGGTAGAGCGCTCTTTCAACTACACAATGATACCTCTAACAGAAGACCTCCTTCCCAAGTATTGAGGGATTTTTCAATTTGTTAGTTCAGAGAACTCACAATATGAAATCACTGTGCATTAAAGTGCTGAGACTGGTAAAAATGAAGAATTATCCCCCTAACCATTTCCAAATTCACTGATCAGAAAAGTTGTTCTGAGTCCAGATTCTTTTTTTAAGTTGCCTAAGTCAAGATAAACTCAGTTGCTAAAAAAGTCTTTTTTTTTTAAACAGTGCATCTTGGTTCAAACATTACTCTAATATCATAATCTTGGGGAAAATGAACTTTGATTTTATCTGTGACTAGCAATGGGATTCAGACTCTGAAAGATCATTAGCTCAAAAACTGAGCAGGCTGCTGAAGACTGGAGCTGCCTTCACAAGCACCCCCCACCCCACCCCAAAGATAGGAGTGAAGAAGCAGCCAGCTTTAATTAACATTTAACCTTTATCCTTTTATGTTTAGATGCACTTTTTAATGACTAGCTGTCAGTCTTATTTACTCTTCCACAGAAATGTACTCCTTCTTTAATTACACTTTCAATGCTGCCCCCCTCCCCAACTCTTTCCTACCCCACAAGCTTGCTCTTATTTGTTAGCTGGTATGTGACCCTTACCATTCAAGGGTAGGTTTTTCCACACTCCCCAAAATGCAGGCTTTCTTTTCCTTACTACATGCCAATATACTCTTGATTAAATGCTTTTTTTTTAAAATGCTACTATATATTTCTTGATTTAGAAATGGAATCATGCATTCATGCTCATTATGGGAACAAAATACAGAAATCAGAGAATATTTCCATTAAAATTTGAAACTTTGAATACATGATTTTATTCCTGAATGAAATATACAGATATATAATCCAGATGCAATCAACAGCTCACAAAAATGTATTTTCAATTACTCTTTGACATGAAAGGTTTTAATAGCATAGGGAGTTCTCTCTTGCCTCTTAAGATTCTCCGTATCTTGTTCTGTGCCTTTGGGGGATATTATATAAGCCATTTTAAACATTCTCCTTGGGAATAGCCTAAAATATTTTAAAAGGAAGAATAATGATAGCATGAAAAAAGAACTTCCAAAATTTCTCTCTTCTCAGTATATTAACGTTAGAGTTAGAGTGAAGAGGTCAGACAACATTATTTAAAAGATAATAAATGTATGCATGATTCTAGAGAATGGTTCGAGAGAGCATGGTATACCTTAACATGGCAAATCCTGTACCAGATACTGGAGTAAGTTGCCCATAGTCACACTGCTCAGGTCAGAACTGGTCCTCAAAGGATTATTGCCATAGAACTGTAAGGGATTGTGGAGGCCAGATAGTCTGATCTCCTTATATATTTAAGAAGAGAAAACTAAAACCCAGGCAGAATACGTTATTTGCCCAGTCACTTGAATAGGAAGCATCAGAAGAAAGCTATGAATTCAGAGTTTCTGACTCCAAAGTCCTTGCTCATTCCACTGTACTATGCTATCTCCCTATTAGAAACCAGATTGAGTTTTCTTTCCAATACATACAATATAGATCTATTATATCTTTTGCTAGGAATTAATCACACAAACATACTATATGATTGTTTATGGGAAATACAATGATAAGGAGCTCATGAACTATAGAGTAGGAAACATCAGGATATTCCCTTGAGCCTAAGGAGTTCATACATTTTTTTATGTGTGTACATTTTGCTTCTGTTTGTACATGTTTGTATGCACACACGTAAGTGTGCCCAAACACCTCAGCACATGTTAACTCTGCCTACTTCATAAAGCAGTAAAGGTCAATAGAGATAATGTATGTTGAAAGGGCTTTGAAAATACAAACAAATTATTATTATAAATCATTAGTCATGAGAATCAGGATTTTTCTTTTCAGTTGCATGTAATAAGCTAAATTCTCTTCCCTGTGTAAGTACCATAAATCAAGCATCTCTGGAACATATAATTTCTTTGGGTTTCCTATACCATATAAGTTGCCATTGGTATAAGCTAAATAACATCTATTTTCAATTCTCCATGTGCAAGAGTGTATGCAATGGTGCTATGATTATTTAATATTAATTGTTGACATTTGCATAGTGTTTCAAATCTTGATGATAGCTTCTTAATACATTATTATAATCTCATTTGATCCTCATAATAAATAACCCTATGAGATGTATCATTATCTCAAATTTAGAGCTGAGAAAACTAATACTCAGAAAGGTTAAGTGACTTGCCCAAGAAATACCATAAGGGACACAATGGAGAGATCATTGGGTCTGGAATCAGGAAAACTCAAGTTCAAATCCAACCTCAGACACTTCCTAGCTGTGACTCCAGACAAGTCAGTTAACCCCATTTGCTTTGGTTTCCTCACATGTAAAATGAACTGGGGAAGGAAATGGCAAATCATTCCAGTATCTTTGACAAGAAAACCCAAAAGGAGGTCACAATGAGTCAAATATGACTAAAATGAATGAACAACAAAAAGTTACAAAAGTGGGATTTGAATCCCTCTCCCCAGGCTGCAAGAACAGCAGTCTAACCATTAGATTATACTGCCTCCTATCTTCCATCAGACCTTCTACCTAACATCCTGGCATCATCAGTCATTTTTTTTTAGTTTTTAATTTTTAGTTTTTGCAAGGTGGCTAGGTGATGCAGTGGCACAGTGGATAGAGCACTGGCCCTGGACTCTCCAGGAGTACCTGAGTTTAAATCCAGTCTCAGACACTTAATAATTACCTAGATGTGTGGCCTTGGGCAAATCAGTTAACCCCATTGTCTTGCAAAAAATCCTTAAAAAAGGCAATGGGGTTAAGTGCCTTGCTCAAGGTCACACAGGTAATAATAAGTGTCTGAGGTCACATTTGAACTCAGGTCCTCCTGACTCCAGGGCTAATACTCTATCCACTGCACCACCTAGCGTATTTTTTATATGATGAATTTTTAAATTTGTTTTTCAATAGTGATATTTTAAAGGATTAAAAGCAGTAACTTTCCTTTTTCTTCAATTCCTAAATATCATGAGCTTTCCTATAAAATATTCCCCTAAGAAAAAAAGGGAGGAAGATGAAAAAAATTGAACAAGAAATATAAGCAAAAGTGAGGACATGAACAATAACTGATTTTCAGTGAGTTCAACCTAGAAAAATTAGGTTTGCCTAAGACCTGGACCCACTCCCTGACCTTTAATAATTGTCAGCCACCGATTCTGAACCCCTTTAATCTAGGTGCCTTTCTGAATTTGGTCCATTTCCTCTTGCACAGGAGAGGAAGTAAATGTGTATTGTGTGACTCTGTCCTAAAGAGCCTTTCAGTTCATTTGGGCATTTCTCTCTATTTTATCAGAATCATCCCATACCTTCATTAGCATAGCTAACAGGGTAAACTGGTTAATTTTTATATGATTGCTAAAACCCAGGGACTTGAACCCATCTTTCTGACAGCAAATTCATGTAGCTTCATTGTTGAATTGAACTCAGTTATTATGGATCAAACCCCTTCCTTTTTCTTTTTTGCAAAGATCAGTTCATTACAGCTCCCTTGAGTGATCAAATTTATAATTTTACTTCTTGTAACCTTCCAAGTTTTAAAATCTAATCTGATATCATAAAGTGTTAATATTCATTTTGCCAGGAAATCTTTATTGACATGCCTATATATGATCATTCCTCATTTTCCAGAATTTGTGTACTGAGAAGCAATATCAAAGGTCAATTTATGGCAATAAATAATCTAAATCACATACCAGTCACTGCTAAATAATGTTTCTTATGCTTATATAAGGTAATATTTGGTTCCTCCTGTCCTCAAGTTAATGGGGTCACAGGATAAAGACGGAGATGACAAGATGATAATGTGAACAAAGTGTTTAAATCTCCCAAATCTCTTTACAAAGTACTCTTCTCTCTGAATGAATCAGAATGGGCAGCATTAGAAACTTAGAAAAACACATCACTGGATGACTCTTAAAAGACAATGGTTGGGTTCAAGATATTCCATACTTAGGAATCAACAGTAGAAGAAAAAATCCATGCCTTCTGAGTTCTTGTGGGATGAAAAGTAGATTTCTCTCCACCCTATTTCCACTTGTCACTCCTCTTCCCTACTCAGCCATGGCATCTAACAAAGGAATTTTCCCAGATGATAGCCTATCCACAGCTGGAGAGTCAGTTCAAGAGAATTCCAAAACACAGTGAAAGAACTGGTGACACAATAAGAATAAGAAGCAGTAGAAAAGCAAGGCTGCAATAGATTCAAGAGAGAATGGGCCCACAGTTAAGAGTTGAGCTACTGAGAGGAGCAGACCCTGGGAGCCTAGCTGGACAACTAGCACAATAGAGATTGTACAATCAGTGGGAGCTTTGTGATTCTCTAGGAAAAAATTTCAAGGTCTTATAGTTCCAATAGTCAAGAGATGAAATCTTCATGAAATCTTCAGTTCTTATTATTACTATATATCATCTAAATATAGAAGCATAAGATGACTTTTTTTCTGAGATATACCAACCCATCTTACTTCTTTTACTTTATTTCACATAGAAAAAGAGCAGCAACATTCAGATCTCACGACCACACAGAATTTACTGGCTTAGAAGAGAAGGATGCACCTGTCTAATGCTTTTAGAAGGGGAATGAGAAAGAGGAAGCAGGGACAACAATCAGAGATGACCATCCCTCCCATGCTAGCAGACAATATGGTTTTAAAACATTGAGCAGATGAAATCACAGCCCTGGGTTCTAATCCTGCATGGGAGAAGGCCTTCAACTGTGAAACTCTCTTAGTCTTGAAAGTTACAGGCTACTGACATGTTTACCATATATCCTATATTTTTAAGGTAGTACCATTTCTGTCCTATTACTCCCATAAATCCTGGAAAATCCTGAATTTCCAACATTCCTATAATATAACATCTATAAAAGATAAATAAATGAATGAATCTATTAAGCATTACAATAAAATCATAGTTATATCTGGGATCAATAAAAGATGAAGGGTCACAAGGTGGAGAAATAGACTGATAATTCGCTACAAAACATAGGAATCTATCAAATATTTAAGGATCAATTAATTCCTTTTCATCATAAAGTATTTAAAAAATAGGAGAACAAACCAAAATAAGGTCAAAAAGGGTACAGTATTCAGCCATAAAGAGCAATAGATAAATTAATAGACCAAAAATATTCTATCTGATCTATGGAAAAGGAATCAATTTATGACCAAACAAGAATTAGAGCACATTATAAGCTGAAAACTGAATGATTTTGACTACATTAAATTAAAAAGATTTTGCACTGACAATATCAATGCTGACAAAATTAGAAGAAAAGCAGAAAGCTGGGAAACAATATTTATAACCAGGATTTCTGATAAAGGTCTCATTTCTAAAATATAGAGAGAATTGCATTAAATTTATAATATCACAAGTCATTCCCCAATTGATAAATGGTCAGAAGATATGAATAGACAATTTTAAATGGAAAAATTAAAGCTATATATATATATATATATATAAATATATAAAGCTATATATATATATATATATATATATATAATCATATGAAAAAATGCTCCAAATCACTACAGAATAGAGAAATGCAAATTAAAACAACCATGAAGTATCATCTCACACCTATTAGACTAACCCAGTTGAGAAAAAGGGAGGATGATTAATTTTGGAGAGGGTATTGGAGGATTGGGACATTGATACTTTGCTGGTGGAGTTGTGAATGGATCCAGCCTTTCTGGAGAGCAATATGGAACTATGCCCAAAGAGCAATAAAACTGATCATACCCTTTGACCCAGCAATTCCAATTCTAGGTCTACATACAGAAGAAATTGTAAAAAAATGGGAAAATTACTGCATGTTCCAAAATATTCATAGCAGCCCTTTTTGTAATGGCCAAAGAATTGGAAAATGAGGGGATGCCCAGCAATTGAGGAATGACTAAACAAGTTATGGTAATGAATACTATGGAACACAAATGTTCTATAAGATACCATAAATTATCGGACTCTAGAGAAGCATGGAATGAATTTCAGGATCTGATGTTGAACAAAGGGAATAGAACCAAGAGAACAATGTACATGTTGACAACAATATTGTTAGATGAACAAGCAGGTCCTCTTAGCAGTTCAGAGAGCTAGGACAGATGTATTAGACTGGTCATGGACAATGTTAATCTGATCCAGAGGAAGAAAAAGAACAGAAAACAAAAACACACACACACACACAACCCACCCACGAAAAAACAACCCTTCAGAATCTGATGAACACTTTATAAAAATTATCCCTTATATATCTTTTTCCCTTAATCATGATTCCTCAAACTGAAAATAGCTAATCTGTAAACATGTTTATCAAAAATATGTATGGACAATGCTAACCTGTTTGTCACTGAGGGGAGGGAGGTAGGAGGGGAAGGTGGAAGGAAATTTTGTAACTTAAAAATATACATGTGCATATGAATGAAAATAACAAACAAATAAATGAAAAGATAGGAGTTAATGTGTGTTGTGTGCCTCAACAGTTGTGTATTTCATGAGTGTGTGTGTGTGTGTGTGTGTGTGTGTGGCTAAACACCTAGTACATAAGACGTGATGATGCTGATGATCATAAGTGACATTTCTACATGAAAAGCCCAATAGAACTGCACTATTGTCACTAATATAAAAACCCACACCAAACAGACAGGCTGCTAAAATAGACTGATCACATCTTGAATCCACTTCTGGAAAATATCATCACCACTATTACTGAGAAAATACCAGAGAATATAAATGAATCACTACAGAAATCAATCATGAGAATTCATTTCCCCTACTGATGGGGAATAAATAGTATATTGAGTCTTTGGAGCCAGCAAGTTATAGTAGAGAGTGTGCAGGATTTGTAGTTAGCACCCCTGTCCTGAACAAATCATCTTACCTCTCAGATCTCATTTCATTAAATGCAGATAGCTATGCTTACATTACCTAGGTCACAAGATTGTAGGTTAAAGATTAAGGCTCTATTATAAATATGAGCTATTATATGAAAAATATAAAATACCTCATCACAGCCAGAAATGAAGTCCTTGTCTATTTTGGAATATGTTTAATGATATTTTGATAGCCCCATTTTCTCATCAATGGGGACATTCTCTTCCACGATGAACAATATAATCTCTCTAGCCCAACTCATCCTGTGCCACACTTGTCTATCATCTTCAAAAGATCTTCCAGAGACTAACCATCTATCCAATATGCTAGAGTCCTTCAAACACTTTCTTTTCTATTTTAGAGATACCAAGGTACCTCAGGGTGTCTAGTCTGCTATTTCTCCTTGACCATTATATTATTGCATAGTGCTTTCACTTGTAAGATCTCCTTTTGAAAGCATTGATAATTAAATTAATGTTTGAAGATTAACTAAATCACTTTGTTATTCTTAGCATCTTATTTCTCATTTTACCATCTGACATGGTTACAGTCAAAGTAGAAAGGGAAGAATAGGACTGGAAGCCATTTCATATTTTTAGTTACTTTAAGGGTCTTTGAGGTTAAAGAATTCATCATAAAGTAGCAAAGTGCTTGGAATAAGCTCTTCTGTACTTAGCTTGTCTCATCTTCAGACAGTAGATTCAACCTTTTCCCAAGGCCTTAAGTGAATTCTTTCCAACCTTATAGAATCCATCTGAATTTTTTTCAGCAGGCACAACCTTTGAAAACCTCCCCATTATGATGAGACATGAAAGAAGGCCTTTATTAAAGTTTTAATCTTTAAAACAGGAGAGATTAAGAAAAAATAAATTTTGATTGCAGCGTTGTGATTTGCAAATCTGCTTTGTTACACTGAAAGCTAATTTTCCCATCTTAACATCAACATAAAAGTCAGATTTTCGTTCTCAAAGATTTTTAAAAAACTTCAGATTCCACCACAAGTAAACTGGGTTCAAAATATGAAATATACACAGGCAACATTTTTTAAAAGAGTTTATGTTCTTGAATAATAGAATCAAACTTACCACATCAGAGCACTTCTGGTGATTTAAATAATACCTGCCTCTCTCAAACAAAACTACCTCCTCCCTTTTCAAATTAACTACTTCTGAGTCATGTATCTGAAAAGTGCATGTTTCAAGATTACTTATAAATCAGAAGCAAGTTCTGGCAAAATGTTCCTAAAATTAATGCTAGATAGTCTAATTAACTAGATAGTCTAATTCCACATTTCTAGGTTGCTGAATAGATGGTATAATCACCCTTCTGTAACTAACAAGCTGATATTCCTACTCAGACTTTTTTAAGCATGACATCTGATTAAAAGTGTTTTGATAAAAAAAAGAGATATTTGGAACACTGTTAAAAACAGAGCTTTTAGAGTCTGGGCTGATATTCCATTGAAGATGGAATAAGCACCTACTTCTGTCAGAGGAACAACTAACTGAAATGGAGATGTTATCTATGTGAATTTCCTTTCTTCTCTCACAATTAGAGTGACAATAATATTTATGTTAAGAGAATCACTGATGACAACAAAAGTGGTAGGAACTAATGTTTTAAAAGATGAAAATAGGCATAGCCAGCATTCACATACTGCAGTTTGTTTGATAGTGTAAATTGCAACACCTACCCAGTCAGTACTAACACACCCTATAATCATCAGAATCACACAAACAAAGCAACTATATATTAGAAGATTCTTACACTAGTATTTAGAAAGTACTACTATGTTTTCAGATAGATAATTATATTTACAAATAGTTAATTGTCAGAATCATTTTAGTTTTTATAGTTTTAAAATTTTGATTTTTTAAAGGATTATGGATCTTGTGAGTATTTATGGTTTATTCTTTAACTGTGGCATACAAAGCAAATCTGGATGTGTCTCAAGGTCAGTGATCCTGAACAAGATTTAAACTTCTTTTATCAAGTTCAGAGTAATTATAATGGAGGCTCAATCTGATTTCTATTGGGTTTTATTTTAAAAAATTAAATTTAATTCTATCCAGAAAGTCTAGATTATTTGTTCAAAGACATATAAAGTGAAGTAGTACCCAAATCAAGTCTAGAACCCAGTTCTCCTTTCTGGTAAAATTCCTCTTCATACTATAGCATTCCATCTTTTACTACAAAGACTAGAAAACTTAGAGCAGACTGAATATATACATACATACATAAATACATAAAGATTTTTATTCAATGTGTTTCTTTATTCAGTGCCTGTCAAAATCTGTTTGATGATAAAAGTTCAACTAGAAGGCAATGTTTATGAGTTGAATAGTTATGGTTGCTCTATCAATCTATGTCCTTTTGTCATTAACCAATATTATGACAAGAAATGTACAAAAGTGTCTTTGTTTCAATTTTATTCTAATGGTCACTCTAGAAAATGAGGCAGGTAGTAAAAATGAGAAATAATATATGGTACAATGGGACCCTTCCTCCAGTCACTACACTGAAGAAAAAACAGGGGAAATCTATCAAGACAACACATCTACAAAGTAATTATAGAAAGACACAGGCAAGAAGAACTAAGAAAGAAGGATATGAAAAGTCTGTGATCTATATGGTATAAAAATATCCATATTAATAAGAGCAGGGATTCACCAAAATACCATGATCATGATATATTAGCTTTACGGGAAGAAAGGGGATTAAGGAAGGTGAGCAACATTGTATTTTCTCTTTTTTGAAATTAGTTCTCAAGAACTTCCTGATTTTATCTTGTGGTGGTGGGGGGTGATAAGTAGAGCCTTTCTGAGATGGTTGCTGATAGCATATCATCTCAACGGATTTCGATGAAATAACAAACATTTGGTCCAATGAGCCAATAAATTCAAGAGATTTGATAACATCAGGGATAGCACCCACTGTATCATGAGGTGTAGATTGATAATTTGATGTGACTGGTATGAGGCAAAAGCTACAATTCTTTCTTTCTTAAAACAACAATTGTGAACCTTATTCTTCACCAAGAATATCAAGGTCATTGTCTGGATCAAATGGAAAACAGTGCTTCCATCAACAGATGTCAAAACAGATAAGCGCAAATTTGACATACATTTGCAGAACTATCACCTGCTATCAGAGCTGCTATGACAGCTGTGTAGTAATACAATGCAGGCCAATTTATTGGTCCTCTGTGCCCCCAGTGTTCCCCAAATGGATCTGACAAACATATGCCTTACTGTTACACAATGGGTGTTTATGACTGAAAGGTTATTTGTATAATGATCCAATTAATCAGTGTTGAGAAGCATTTTTAATAGATAAAAAGCCAAGTCACACCAGGATTGCTTCCACAGGCAGCACCTGGAATGTGCTACATATTTTTTTCCCACTTTAATAAAAGGAAAGTTTCATGATGGAAGATGCCCCTGAATCATATAATCTCACCCAGATGCATGAAATGTACACTAACCTCTTAAAATTGTGCCCAAATTAGTAGTTCTTATAATTTATTTTAACCATTGGGGAGGGATTATACTTTCTAATGCTTAATTGTGGAATCAGTATGGAAATTCCTAGACAACCATCTTGTCTCCTATTAATAGTCAAAAACCTATGCCTTAGCCCTGTAAAACAATCTGGCAGGGTTACAGATAGAATTAGAAACTGAGGTCTTCCTGACAAGCCCAGCACTCTGCCATGCTATACTGCAAAACTTGGCAACAAATCTAAGCAAACTAAATTGCTATTTCTCTCAATTGCCTGTATTTTATCATGTCTTATAGTTACATAAAAAAAACACTAATGATTTAAAGTGAAAAATACTAACAAATTAACCTCAGTAAAAGCTATGCTAAGCTCAGGGCATGAGAAACAGCTCCCTGAGGAAAAGAGAAATAATTTCTTAATTGATTCCTCTGATATTGTTGTGTTCCTAAAGACTTCAAAATTAAAGTCATATGACAAAGATAGACTTTGTTTCCTAAACTGGCTACCACACTTCCTGAATTAAGATCAAGTGACTTCACTAAAATATCAATTTTTCATAATAAAGAAAAATTACTTTTTCCTCTTAGAAAATAAAACAGGTTATAATGGACTTCATCAGCTACTATATCTCCATCTGGATTTCCTTTCTTGGAAATTCATTTCCACAGCAAACCTTTGCATCTTACCTTTCCTTCACAGATTTGAAAGCATTTCAGTGACTTGTTAAGCATGTTTCTAAAGGGGGACCCACAAAACAAAAAATCTGCAGAAGAGCACCCTATTATCTCTAGAAGTTTTATACAGATGAAGAAGAAACGAGATATTGCCCACAAAAGATGATTCACCATATGTAACATACCCATAAAATAAATCCACAGCAGACCACTTCATTCTCTAAAGTAAAACAATGATTGCCATGTTACAAAGTTACTTGAATGATTTCTGACAAAGGTATGAAAAATGTTCTTCAATGAGTCCTGAAAGGGTAGCAAAAGATCTGTTATAGCCCCAGTTCTGGGACTAGTTCAGACAAATGAGAAAATCATAGCAACTAAAAATTTGAAGGCACCCTAGAGATTTTCTAACGCAACACCTATCTAAAGTAGTTACCCAAGTCCTCTTGAGCCTCAGTTACTTCACTGTAAATAAATGAACCAGTGAACTGAACTTTAACTACTGGTTGCATATTTAGACATCATTATTAGAAGAATATTCTGTGAATATTTATATAGCTAAAGATGTGGCTCACAAAGGCTCATTCAATAGTAACAGTTCTGAAAGTATTAATTAAATATATAGTAAGTGCAAGAACATTCTTGGGACATAAAGATGGAAAATATATGATTTTTGATCCCCAAAAGCCACAGTCAGTGGGATGAATGGGTCAAGAAGGAGGACACATCATATAACTATAAACAGTTTGGGATGGAGGGGAAGGAGGTATTCAAAGTGCTTCGGGAAAATATGAAGGAAAGACTGCTTTCAGCCATAGAAGACATTCTGAGGATGTAGCCTCTGAACTAACCCTTGAAGAAGAAATAATTTTAAGAAATGGAGATAAATTATTCATGTTAGTCTAACTTCATGTTGGCTTTTGCAAGGGGTGCTAGACTATTAGATCAAAAAAATTCTATAGACTTAGAAAACAAAAGTTAGTTATGTATTTAGATTCAAAATAGCTGAATAATCAGGACTAAGAAATAGTAATTAATGGATTAATGTCAACCTGAAATCTCTAATGGAATACAAAAGGACTCTGGACCTATTTTGCTGAATATTTTTATTAGTTATTTGGACAGAGGCATAGTTAACATGCTTATCAAAATTTTCAAGTGATATATATATATATATATATATATATATATATATATATATATATATATGAAACTAACATGTTGGATGAAAGAAAGAGGCATGGAGAAGTTAGTTTTGATAACCAATATGACTAGATGAGCTCTTTAATCATTGTAGGAAACTCCCAGATAAGAAAATTGCCTCAACTAATGTAAGATGACACTTTTTGAAAGTGAACTAGAGCTGTGAGAACTTAAATGACTTTCCCAGGAATATACAGTCAATATATGTCAGAAGTAGAATTTGAACCCAGTTGTTCTTGGCTCTAAAGACAATTCATTATCCGCTATACCATGATGATAATGAAGCTTTTAGATGATACAAATAGAAGCTTAAATGCAATACAACTGTGGTTCATTCTGGTTTTGATTTTTAAAAAATACCAACTATTTAATTTCAGGATAAAGGAGTCATATCAAATCATTTAATGAAATATCATTCATCAAACCCTAGCCTCTCTCTCACACCTCTTTAATTCCATATCATGAAATAAATGCCTTTTGGACATCTGCAATGTTTGTTTCATAGACATCTTAATTTCAGAATCTCCAAAAGAGAGGTGAGTGAGATTATCTTTCCATTAAATTTCCCTATTACTTGCATTAAAGGTTATCATTCTCAAATCTACATGTTCACTCAACTCTGTGATATGTCAAATCTTGTTTAAATCTCCACAACATTTCTTTTATGTATTTCATTCTTTCCTTCAAAATGGTCACATTGAAAAAACTCCAAAGGTCAAGTTTAGTTCTTCATAATCTCCTTCATGGACTAGTACAATATTTTCCACACTCAAGTCTCTCCCCACTCAAACAATTGCCACACAATTTCTAAAGCTCATATCTAACTATGAGATTCCCTTACTCCATAAGGTAAAGTGACTTCCTTTATTTGGGCATATAAAGCACTTGGTATCATTCTATCTTTTCTCCTCTATCATACAAGTAACAAACTCATTAAACTGACATCATTACTATTTTTTCACATAGGACCCTCCATTTTTCATCTCTTTGCCTTTATACTGACTAGATTTAATTCCTTAAATAGCTTCATTTCTCAAGCTGTAACTCTAATTATTCTTATTTTCCTTCAGGACTCAGCTTAAGTCCTACCTTCTTTTTCTTTGAATGGCTTTCCTGATCCACAAATTGTATTGTCTTTCCCTCAATATTTCATACAACTGATACATAATATACTTATCTTTTGTCACAAAATTATAAACCACTTCATTTTAGGAACTATTTCACTTTTGTTCTTATATTCTCAGCACATACCATAGGGGTTGGCTCATAACAGGTGCTTATTAAAAGTTTGTTGATTAATTTAATGTTATGAAAAATAAAAAAAAAGTCCTGGGGGTATTAATATAGTAGAAAATGCACATGGAATTAATACAAGAATCTGTCATAGATGTTTAGTAGAATCTCAGTAATCAAAACAGTAGAGATGAAGATTTCCAATATATTCTGACCATGTCAGACCACATCTGGGTTACAGTGTTCAACTCTGCACAGCATACTTTAGGAAGGATTGTCAAGCTGAAGTATATTCAAGGGCAAGCAATTAGGATGATGGGGGGATAGAAATCAATGTAAGATAAAAACTGACTAAACATGATAAAGGCATTTAAGCTTGGAGAAGAGAAAACTTAAGGGGAACACACTTGTCATGAGGAAGAAAGATTAGGTATATTTTTTTATGTATGTGGTTGAATTATGATGATAAAGGTAAGATGCAGAAAAGCAGATTTTAGCTCACTATTAAACCATATCTCTGCAATGCATTTTTGAGGGGTATAAGGGTACATTTCTGGACCTATAGTTTTCTCACTAAAGGAAATTGGAAGTAGCTAAGGAATTTTTTCCTAACAAGTCATATCAGCAACTATTTTTTCACCTCATAGTCTTAGGGAGTTACTAATTGACTTGCCAAAGATCATCCAACCAGTACTTGTCAGAGGTACTAAATGAACTCAAATTGTCCTGATCTTGAAAAGGGGTTTTAATTAATTAGTTCTCAGGAGCCACATTAAAATATAATTGAGATACATTTAATAAAAAATAAAAATGCAATACAAAATAGATAATTTAGTTATAGTTTTCTGAATCAAGATGTGACTCACAGGGCTCTCTTTTATTTGAGTTGGACATCACTAAATTACACCATTCAATCCTCTCTCTAGCCAGTCAAGATTTCTGAAAGTGGGGAATGGGCTGCCCATGTAGACACTGAGTTCCCCTTACATTGAAATTTTCATGTAGAGTCTGGAAGGACATGTTGAGATGCTGTAAAGAGAATTCTTTCTCAGAAATACATAATATCTCATTCTTTAAGTTTTGAAGTGTTTTGTTTTGTTTTGTTTTTATAAATATTACCTCATTTGACCCTTATATCAGCTTTAGGAGGTATAGCTGCTATCATTACTTCCATCTTACAGATAAGGAAATTGAGGCAGATAGAAGTTGTATTGCCCAAGACCACACAAATACTAAGTGGTTGAGGCAGCACTTGAACTAAAATCTTCCTGATTTCAAGTCCAGAGCTCTATCTGCAGCACTGTCTAAATAGTTCAATTAGATTAATCCATCTTAAATTTTCAGCTGAAATACATATAATTTTTATGAATCTAGGTAAAATATTCTTTCACACAAGAGAAAGTATGAATCACTGTTAGTTTTAACCCTTATTTCTTAAGAATAAATAAATTATGTACGACTTTCATTTACTTACCCTGAAAAAAAATAGAACACTTGCTTAGTTAAACATTTATAATCAGGCTCATATATACATTTTACTTCATTTGAAAACATGTGTACGTCACTATGACAAACTTCCCGAGTCTGAAGTCTGCAAGATACATGTGTAAGTATTTAAGAAGGATGAACTTAGGAATGGGAAAGGCATCAAGTTAAGTTAGAACTATGCAAATAAATCATGAGTATACAAATCTGTAGGCATAATAGATGTGCTTCGGGATATGACAAATTTGGTTGATTGCACTAGCTTTAAAAACTCCTAAAAGTAGAATGTAAGTTACTTGAAGGCAGAGACCCTTTTGTGTTTTTGTACCCATAATGCTTTCCACATAGTATAAATTTAATCGATTAATGCAGAATCTAATTAAAGATTAACTGGAAGGTTTTAAGGATATACCCCAACTATATCTTTTTTTTTGGTTTGATAAATGATTCTACAATTATCTAGCAAGTGAATTCCATGCTTTGAAGATGCCTCAAAAGGATTCCCAAAGAGTAGGAATTTAAGGTAGGGGAAAAATTATAGAATCACACTTCCCAGAAGCAAAGAATCATGCTGTAGAACAACAGAATATTAGAGTAGAATAGACTATTAGAGGTCATGTAGCCTAATAGAAAAGTCAGAGTTCATTGGCTGAACAGAATGTTCCCCTATAATATCTCTGAAAAATAGACCTTTAGCTTGCAATTGAACTCCTTTTAAAATAATCTTTTAAGACCCTTTTGAAGAGATCAAGGATGGCTTCTATAATAGATAATAAAGCATTCTGCAGAACAAGTTCTGTCAAAATCATCAAATTTTCTAGTAGAGAATGACCAAGTGATAAAGAGGAAGCAATAGGGGCAGCTAGGTGGTGCAGTGGATAGAGCACCGGCCCTGGAGTCAGGAGTATCTGAGTTCAAATCCAGCCTCAGACACATAATAATTACCTACCTGTGTGGCCTTGGGCAAGCCACTTAACTCCATTGCCTTGCCAAAAAAAAGAGGAAGCAACAAAAATGCCTCAATTTTATCAAAGTTTTTAATTCTACCATTTATGACATATTTATCAAGAGTTCAAAACTTTAGAGACTTGTAACTTCACCAATGAGTATGTGTCTAATACCAATGAATATCACAAAATCTTTTTTTAAGATTCTTTTTTGTATACTGCAAAGAAGAGGAAGAAGAAAAGTACAAAGAGGAAGAGGAGGAGAAAGAGTAGGGCCCATCCCATAGGACAATTTACTCCATCAATGTCACCTGATTATATTCCTTGAAGGGATTTTAATTAATTTCTTTTGCTCTGGGTCCCATGGCACTAACATTCTTTAAGAATGGATGTCAAGCAGGAATTTTCTTTTCCCAGAGTACAGGCGTACCTTGGAGTTTTTGTGGGTTTGGTTTGAAATCACCATAATAAAGCAAATATTGAAATAATGTATTACATATAAAAGGTATTTTTATACCATATTGTAACCTATAAGCATGAAATGTTTTTATGTCTTAAGAAACTGATAGTACATATATTTTAATTAAGAATATTTTATTGCTAAACATGCTAAGAAGAGAAGGAAAAAGAGAAAAAGGAGAAGGAGGTTTTTTTTACCTATCAAGAATTTTTTTTCCTTATTTTCAGTGAAATGAAAGGATGGAAAAGATTTGTTGAAAATTATCTTTATTAAAGACTTACTCAAATTACTGAGTTAAGTTTATTTCTGTCTTAATAAAATAGGAAATCCAATCCAATATTACCATTAATGAACTGTGCTAACTTTTATAATTATATTGCAAGACATAAGGGATGAAAATACTATACTACAAGTCATTATGAGTTGAAGTCTTTAAGATTTCTTCTAATATTCATAAATTGCCTACAAATTCCTTTTTCTTCCCCACCCCCAATTTATTTTATCTCCCCAACCCAAGTCAATATATTTCTGTCACTGTGGATGTAATAATTTATTTAATAGTAGTTTAGAATAACTAGTTCCAAGAACCTATTTGTATAGGCATAAACATGAAAATTTACACATATAATCCTGATTAGAAAAAAAATAGCTGTAGCATGCCTTATTGATGTTATTCTTGACTTAACAACTGAAATAACAACTTGACTGTTGCAGCTCCTGGAAAACAACCTATGGTAGTACTAGACTTATTCAATGTTCCTTTGTACAAATTGTTGTTAATGGTACAGGCATTCATCCCTCATAAAAAAAAAAAAAGTTTCTATCTTAAGCCTTGCGTTTTAATTCCAGGTTGCTAATGTCAGTTAAGACTTTTAAACCAAGTCACCTACCATACTATTTGCTAGTTAAATTCTTTAGATTTTCTCAAAACAATAGGAAAATGTTCCCAAGATGTTATTGAAAGCTTAAATAACTAAAAATCTATAGCAAACAACTTGGAAAGAGATATATTTAAAGGAATACGAGTGCTGGACTAGTTCCTATTTACTCTTCACGTGTTTCAAAACACAAAGATCTCTCAGCGTTTCCTATTATCGGTATATCCTGAAGAAAGGAATTGGTTTGCCTCTGCAAAGAATAAGAACTGAACAGCCCTTTGATTGCTGGGGATAATCTATAAACACAAGAAACAAAGTTGACCCTAGAAGTGATCTCTGTTCACCTTCTCACAAGGGATGGCAATCTAGAGATATCGTTATGGGGTACAAAGCAGCTTTTAGGAAAGACTCCTAAAGGAAATCATTCTTGCATTCAACCATGTTACTATGGTAACCAAACCAATCAAGCTTCTTCACAAAGGCTTTTCTGTCAAGTTCTGTTAGCAAACTCATAGAGAACATATAACTCAACTAAATTAACATAATATTAATTATGCTATTAAAGATAGGTAAAGGCACAAATCTTTTACAAATATGGATATGATATTCACTGCCATGCTAATATTTTAAAATCTCGTTATACTAAACTCTTTCTTCTTTATTATAAAGGAGCTTCTTTTGGGTTCCTCCTCCAATAGTGTATATGGGGGGGGGGATCAGAAGAGAGGGAGGTGATGGCGTGATATACCTAGCAATGTGATTGCCCTAAGCCTGCATGTGCTCTTTCAAAGACAAATTATTCTCCTCACTCTCTGGACTGCAACAAGAGAATTCCTGCATCTCATTGACTTTTGTTCAGTGTGTCTTAGTGGACCGAACATGTTTCCAACAGTAATAAACATTTTTGCCCCCCAAATTCCCAGCCCTGCAACCTACAAAGAGCAATGTGGAATAATGAATCAATGTGAATGTTATTTTTCCTAGGCTTAAAAAAAGAAATAGCAACACCAAAACCCAAAAACATTTGGATTAGCAAATTTCCAGTATTGACCACAACTTAAAATTTAAAGTTCATTTTCTCTATGTTTGGCATCACAATTTTTATCATTATAGGAAACTGGGGTTTGCAAACTTCCTTTATCAATGTAAATAGGCAATTTATGCATAACTAAATCTTAGAAAACTACCTAGGTCACAAAAAGATTATGATTTACTCATAGTCACACACTTAGAGGACAAACTCAAGCCTCTCCAGTAAATAAATAATAGTCGATCAATATTTATCCAAAGTCTACTATGTACCAGGTACCCATGATAGTAAGTGCTATAAATGCAAAAAAGAGGCAAAAGACTATCTTTGCCCTTAAGAAGCTCACAATGTAATGCAAGAGCAGCTCCTTTGCACTATGTCATTACTATCTCACTGAAGAAATTCTTAGGATAGTGAAATAATTCTAAGTTAAAATTAACCTAGAATAAAGAAGGAACCTTATACTATGTGTGAATATGTGTGTAATATATATATATATATACATATATATATATATATACATATACATACACATGTCTTTCAAATGGGGCAAAATCACTAACTTTGTATGAAAACAATATGGTCATCTATAATCTTTCCCAGAGTCAAATCACTTAATACAAAGTTCAAATGAATTCACCATCATTAGGGCCCATAATCTATTCCCTTGGTGGAAAAAATGATAATGTAGAATAATTATTTTCTTCCCAGAAGTGTAGACTATATAAACTATACAGAACTTTGGTGATCATTAAGTTAAGCCTCCTCACTATCTGGAAAAGAAAAATGAATTGCAAAGGTCAAATGTTCATTATTAAATGGCAGAAAGAAATCTAGGTTTTTAAACTCTAGTTGAAGGATTGCTTCCAGTCCTTATATTATTTTATTCTGCATTATTAAAAGGGTGAGTCTTAACTTTAACTTTGGAAGTTATTGAATAAAAATGTTATTCTACAGATTGATAATATTAATTAACTAAGGGGAAAATAAAATATTGAGCAAGGTGTTTAATTGATGTGGAAGTTATCTTTTAGTGTACACTTCTGAAAATTCAAATAATTATCATCCATTATCTCCTCTTTGAATATGACAATAATCACCATCAGGAAACTACTCCAACTGCTCTCCAGAGAAAGTCCTTTGAAAAACCTTATATATGTAGCAAGGTAAAGAATAACAGCTCTAATATGTATGAATGAACCACAGAACACTTTTCAATTAGTTAGATATGGGGGGGGGGACTAAGAAACAATATCATCATGCCCAATGCTCTGCTACTTTAATAATTCACATTCTATGGGCACTAAAGAGCAGTGGAACATTAAATGTGGATCTGAGATTCTAACTTGAAATTCCAACTCTGCCTTTCATTATAATCAATGTTACCTTATCTAGAGCCTATCATTTCACTTTGCAGTCACAAGTTTTCTCATTTATAAATGTAGGGGTTGGAGTAGATCAGTGGTTCTCAGGCTATAATCTAATGACAGCTAGGTGAACCAGTTTTGGGGGGGGTGGTCCATGAGGATAAAATTATTTTCATAATAACACTAAGACATTTTAATCTCTAATATGGTAAATACCAATAGATATAACCCACATAAATGAGACCCACATATTGAGATCAAAAAAGAGTTTTTAGAATCCTTTCAAAATTTTAAATATTATATTATGCATAACATAATATTTAAATATAACATTATTTATATTAAACTATGTTATCTATAATAGTATATATTAAATATATACTTAAAATATACATATAAATTTGAAATTAAATCAATTTTTTAATTTCAAAGAAGTGGGACTGCCATAATGTGACACCACCAACCATAAAGTCTAATACCACTACAATACTATTTTGAGTATTTTAGAATTTAGTAGACTAATTTTTAAGTTATGTTAATTCAACTATAGCATTTAAAATGTTAAAAAAAGAAAGTTTTCAAATACAAGAATGTTTTAAAGAATTCTTTAAGGATTTAAGCTCTGAAGTTATGATAATACAATAGTGGAAATTTTAAAGATTTAGGAATTTCAATCACTTAAATTGGTTTTGACTTTAAAATAATACATAATGGGGCGGCTAGGTGGCATAATGGATAAAGCACCAGTCCTGAAGTCAGGAGAACCTGGGTTCAAATCCAGTCTCAGACACTTAATAATTACCTAGCTGTGTGGCCTTGGGCAAGCCACTTAACCCAGTTTGCCTTGCAAAAAGACTAAAAAAATAAAATAATGCATACTATTTTTGCATGCACTAAAAAAGGAATATTAACTTAAATGAGATGGGCCCATGGCAACTCAATACCATTAATATGGAACTGTTACTTAATATAAACCCACATTCACGGTATGTATTAGCAATGCTGATACATTGTTAAATATAGCCCTGACAAAAGAAGTTTCTTTTCTGAAGGGAACAAGCTTTTTTTCTATAGGAATGCCAAGAAATAATTTATAGGTGTGTTGCAACTTCCTACTGAAACTAAACTAGAGTAATTGCAGTCAAGAAATATAAGTGAAAAGATCCTGAATTCATTCATAATCCACACTTTTAACAACTAGGGGAAGGCATTTTAGTTGTAGGCATTTCTTTTCATTTGAATGTGAAGAAATGATGATTCATTACCCTTGGGTAGAATGCTGGACTGCAGTTAAAAAAAAAAGACCTGGATTCAAATCCCTCCTCCAACACTTCCTTCTGTAAACATAGGTAAACTCACTTTCCTATTTGCAAAATAATTCACAGTGTTATTGTAAGGATATAAGAGAAAATATATATATAATGTATATATATATATGTAATGGTTTATCGATCTTAAAGAGTTATTTAAAAGTCAGTTCTAATTCAATCAGAAAAAATGATTAACCTTTAAGATCTGCCAATCAATTTGATACCTCAAATAAATGAAAGATAAGATAAACATCTAGGAAAGAAAAATTTTATAATATTTTCATTCTCATTTCACTTCCATTTTTCTATCCGAGCTGTAGTTGTGAAGCATGGTAGTCTTGTCATCAAAGGACTTTGGTTTGAATCCTAATTCTGCTACTCATTCCTTCTTTGGCCATCAGAAAGTAACTTCACCTCCTGTTATCAGTTTCTCTGGGCTTCTGTAATTGGGGCTGGACTAAATTATTTCTAAGTTCCTTATAATTCTAAATCAAAGACCCTAGTGTAGCATCATTCTTCAGTTGAGTATTTCTGAGTTCTTAAGAATTATAATTATCAGATAGTTCTAAGACCTAACACATAATTGGATTGTATAAAAACAATGGATAATTGTTTTGCTCTCCTGCATCTTGTTCTCCTGCTCCATAAAATGATAGTCTAGAAACAAATTTATAAAAAAAGATGGGGGCAGCTAGGTGGTGCAGTGGACAGAACACCAGTCTTTGAAGTCAGAAGCTCACTTCGGACCTCAATTCAAATCCCAATTGAGACACATAATAATCACCTAGCTGTGTGACTTTGGGCAAGTCACTTAACTCCATTGCCTACAATTGTAAAAAAAAATGTAACTTCACTTAACAATATAGCTAAGTGACATTTCCTTAAAATTCAGGGAGTCTAAAGTACTTCTTTCAAATTAAAGCAGACTATTTTCTTGGCAATCTTTTAGTTAGTCTGGGGGAAAAAAACAACTACATATTCTTATTTATATGCATACATATACCTACACACAACAGAAACATGTTTTTATTTTTGTGTTACTCTCTCAGTACAATGATGTATTTCTCCTAGGAAGAATATAGACAACTTGGCTACATTAAAACAAAGGCTAAATAGAAGGCACAAAATTCTAGATACTACAGGAGAAAAGTCTAGGTACTACAGAAAAAAAAAAGATTTTAGAAAGACTATTGTGAATTCATGTGTGCACACATGTACCCATATATACATTTACACACACACATATGTATATATACATATGTGTGTGTGTGTGTGTGTGTGTGTGTGTGTGTGTGTGTCTTGGAGGCATGGGAAACTACTGTCCTCAATTCCATGTTGATTTTCATTGTTAGAATGCTCTGGTACATTGGATATGTGTATGTAATTTTATACATTCATATATGTCTGTAGAGAGATGGTATCCAAAAGTCAGTGTAATTTTAAGCTATTAACGTATGCTATATTATGGTAACATCTCACTAATTTAAAATTATAGAGTGATAGAAAGTGTTCTGGAAGTAATGAGAACAAGAAATTCATTGAAAGAATGAAGTAGCATTCTCAAGAACTATTGAGATTTTGACATATGTCAAGTATAGTTTATTAATATAAAGACTAAATTCATATGGTAGAATGGGGAGGCAATCCCAACTCACATGTAATCTTCATTTTATATATCCATTAATATATTCATTTAGAAATATATATTCATCTATAAATATTCCTCTGATATATACAAGCAATCTTAGATGAAATCAATGTGGCATATTGGAAAGAAAACTGAGTAAGCAATCAGATCACCTGGATTTGTTGAAGTGGGTTTTTCTTTTAGGGAAAGAGGATAAGTAAGTTTGAAGAAACAATTTTCATGAGTACTGTAATGGAGAAGACAGACAAGATAATCCAGTCTTCACATAGGTATACTTGATATATATATGGCAACTGAATGCATGTCCCAACAGATTTTGAAACAGATTTTGTTATTCAGAGATAGAAAAGTTCATCTTGAAAAGTACATCTTCATCAAAAATTTTATAACATATCCTGGTACTCAGTTTTTAGAAATTTTTCAGATCAATTAGTAAAGTGAACCCAGCTGGAATAGCTGCTTTCATTGATGACTATCTTTTACATTTATAGCTACTTTCTCCTTCATAAAGTTCTGTTTCTTTAAGGAGAAAACACAAAACATGAAAAAAAGAATAGGTATGTAAATAATCAATACTTTGACCTGTTCTTCTCTTGTAGTTATCATGAGGAAATTAAATAACCCTTTCATTGGTTCTAAAAAAACAGATTTCTTTTACATAACAATTTCTCAGGTTGATTTGCTGTTTACTCTGTCCAGTCATTTGCTTTATTCCAGTTTTTCTTACCTTCTCTTCTTTTAAACCATAAAGCAAAATGAAAAGAAAATGTTTAACACACCAGGCTTTATGGTAATTGATTTTTTCATTATTATGTATCTCATAATACCTTGAATCCCCAGGGAGCTAAATTTCCCCCCAAAACACTTAAATTTACATCTGTCAAATATTTTGTTAAAATTTTTATTTGCAAATAAATAGAGATAGGTTTATAAATCCTAGGCAGCTTCCTGAGGGACACAAAGTTTAATTGAGCATATTCACAAAGGTCATAAAAAAGGCAGAATTTTCCCTTTCTGACCCTAAATCCCACACTTTATCCAAAATGCCATACTGCCTTTGATTATTTGATTATCCCACTATATATGCAGTTTTCTTTATATTGAACAATACAGAAGTGCTAGGTAATATATTGACTACATAGTACTCTACTGTAAGCACAGGTTATTAAGGCAACAGCTATAAATTAGAATTTGTTGATGGTAATCATAATGAGCTAACCAGAATTGCATCCAGGTATTTTTAGTTTGAAAAAATACGAAATTGATCATCATTATGAACAGTAACATTACTAATCATCCTCTGCTAGAGTCTTGAAAAGTCAACAAGTGGTTGAATTCCTTCATCTTGTTTAAAAAGTGAGACTGGATATTAGAGTAAATATCCATAAAGATTCAAATAAGCAGGTATCTGTCAATTGATAGACATCCCTTAGCAAGACTAAATCAATAAAAGCTTCTTCCTGATTTAAAACAAAAGATTAAAACAAGCTAAAATTACAGACCAAATTTAATAAAATAAAATTTAGGAGATAAGTGTAAATCTTAAGCCTGAGTTTACAAATTCATGTATTTAGAATAATAATAGACAGAAATTTGTTTAGAAATAATCTGGGACTTTTAGTGGACAGCAAGTTCACATTGAGTCAACAGTCATTCCTTCCCCCCAAAAAACAATCAATTTGGTTTATGTCAAACTCCCTAAAATATAATTTCAAAGTGCATTAGGACATAGTCTCCATTATAAGGGACATAACTTTAATGCTTTAGTTTCCCCTCATCAAATGACATAAGAAATGCCACATTCATTTTGAGGTTCTTCATTTAAGGAAGGACATTAATGAACTAGAGAGAATATTTCTGAAAGATCTTACCCTGTGAGATGTAAACTATTTGAGGAAAATTCTGATTTATCTCTGTCTCCATTAACCCAGAATCTTGGAAAGTGTATGGTATATAGCCAATTAGCAAAAAACTTGTTGAAGTTTGATATCACATTAATGGTAATCTTACTGAGTAATAGACAACTGAAGAGTGAGATGGATTATTTCCATTGATAGACAGTTGGACGGAGCCAAAATGGCAAAGTCAGGAACTTACATGACCTCACTCCCAAACCTCTCCAAATACCTTTAAATAATTACTCTAAACAAATTCTACAGTGACAGGAGCCACAAAAAATGAAGTGAAATAATTTTCCAAATCAGGACAAATTATAAGTCCAGTAAGAAAGGTCAGTCATCCAGGGTGAGAGAGAAAAAGTAGTCCTATGTAGGCCAGTGTGCAGTGGACCCCAGCAAAATAAGAGCAAAAATCATCACCAGTAACTGTTTCATGAGGTCTCAGTCCACAGCTGATAAAAGAAGGACATTACAGGGGTCTCTTTGTTAGCACTGAGGTGGGACTCTGTTGCTTTGCCCATATCTGATTCTCAGTCCTGGGTGGCAAATTCAGGGCAAGGATGAGCATTAGCACATCAGAGCTTGTGACCCTAGAGGAGACTCACAGTTCCAGGGCAGAAAAAAGTGCTTGTGGTCACTCACAGACCAGATCAAATATCCCTCCTTAATTCATCCCAGACTTATAGGAATAAAAATATTTATAGTGAGTTTTTCTGGTGACCAAGAATTGGAAATTCTGGGTAGGGGATGGAAGAACAAATTATGTAATTTTATGATGGAATACTATTCTGCTTTAAGAAATGATGAGCAGGATGCTCTCAGAAAATCCTGAATATTCTTACATGAGCTGATACAAAGTGAAATGTACTGTAAAAAAATGAAAGCAATATCATAGGATGCTCAGCTGTGAATGACCTCAGACCAAGATAACGCTGAAGGACTTGTAATGAAAAATGCTTTCTATATCCAGAAAAAGAACTGATAGTGCTGAATAAAGACTGAAGCATAGTTTCCCCCCCCTTTATTTATTTTTAAGGTCTTCTCTTTTTTGGGAGGATCTATATTTTATTTCTCAACATGACAATTATGGAAATGTTTGACATAACTATAGCTATATATCCTATATTGAATTGCTTGCTTTCTCAGTGGAAGTATGAGAAGGGGAGGAATGGAGAAAATTTGGAACTTAACATTTTTTTTGGAACTTAAGTTTAAAAATAAATGTTAAAATATTTTTACATGCAACTGAGGAAAAATAAAATATTAAATAAATATTTAAAAATAACTAAAAAATGAAAAGTTTCAGTTGAGTGGTAACAGAATCAAACTGCAAAGAGTTAAGAGTTGAATATTAGGAGAAGAGGTAGATATAAGGGTACAGACAGATTTTGTAGGCCTGTTTCAATTACTTGTCCTATGAGAAAATTGACTAGGTACTCCCCAGAGTCCTTTCAGTAGGGCATAAGCTGTAGCAGTCCTACCAAACCAGAAAGATTTAAGTATAGGTACAAAGACACTCCTCCATTTCTCTAAATTCAAGATTAAGTGTAGAATGGTTCATCACTAGAGGGTAGGTAATAAAATGAAGAATCTTCAAGTCATAGTAAGTCATGAAATAACCCACTGAACAATGGATAGATGGCACTTTATGGATCTTTGAAGTATCCAAATATAAGTTATCACAATTAAAATATCACATATCTCTAACACACTAAGGAACACTAACCTCTTTTACATAAATAATGATCTCATATGAACCAAACAATTATCCAATAGTTAGATATAGTGGATATTATTGTTAAATATCAACACAGATATAAATCTGAAAGGAACTTGGAGGTCATCTTAGTTCACCTCTCATTTTCTAGAGACTCAGGTGAAATTACTTGCTCTATCTCACATAAGTGATGCAGAGGAGGACCAGGCTCTTTGACTCAAATTCCAGTGTTTTTCCCACTATACCACACTGTCCCTCTTCTCATTTTATATGAGGAAGCTGAAGCTCATAAATACAAATGATTTATCCAAGATGATAAATAGTACAGTCACATCCTGAGCTCAAGTCTTCTCTTAACTTGAAAATCAATTCTCCATCCAGATTAAGTTCATGCAGTTAAAGCTAGAAGAGTTCAGGCTACTTTTTTCATTTTGCAAATAAGGAACCTGAAGTTCACAGAGGTCCTGTAGCAGGCCTCAGAAACTTATTAGCTGTATGACCCAGGATTAGTGATTTAACCTCTTCCTACCTCATTTTCTTCAACTATTAAATGATTACAAAGATATCTCCTAGGGTAGTTCAGTGGTACAAATGAGATGATGCTTTTAAAGAGCTTAGCATAACATCTGGCACATAGTAGTTAAAAGCTAGCTATTATGTATTAGTTATTATTATTACTATTGTCACACAGAAGTTTTTAGGGAAAGAGGAAAAGGTAAGATTCCAAACAAGGTTATTTATTTTGAAACCCAGCTCCTTTGACTATGTTACCTTCTCCTTTCTACAATACCACAGCATATGTTTTGAATGTGGATAATTGATTTCCCAAATATGATTTGAAAAAAAGAAGGAAAATCACATTTTTTCCTCATGAGTGTTATACATTTTTAAACCTTAGAAGATCTGCCATTGAAATAGGCACTGATACATTTACATAGCTGATAATTTTCTTTTCATGCAAGCAAGTGGGACCAAGAAACAGTGGAATAACATTTACTATTTCCATTAGGTACAAAAACCAAATAAACATACCATATATCCTCAAATAAGAAAAGCCTTCTAGAGAATTCTATGGAATTTCCATGGTGCTCCTTATATCAAGCAGTTATTAAGTAGTCATGTGCTTCCTACATAAACACCAGTGACTTTAAAAAGAATCATAGTCCCAAAGGTGGAATGATCTTGGAGGTCATCTAGCACAACTGAGGCCCACAGCAGTTAAGTTACTTGTAAAAGGTCACACATAAGCAAGCAGTTGAGGTCCACTGAAGTAAAATATAAATTTCAAAGTATTAAAGATAGAGTAGATCCAGTAAAAGAAAGTAATTGTAATTACTCTTTACACCTGAAAAACAATAAATGATCAAGGATTTTTTAAACTTCTCATCTTTTTTTATCCTATTTTTATTTTGGGGCAACCTCATGACATGGCATAACCTTGAAATACATCTATAAAGCTAAAAAGTGCCTGCTGTCCAAGGACATACCTAGCTAATACAAAAAAGACTTTTCAACTTCTCACTAAATGGTAAATAATGATTAAAACCTTTAAAGTTTGCAAAGACCATCCTCACAACAGTCCCAAATTGTAGGTAATGAATACCTTATATTACAAAAGAGGAACCTCAGGTTTAAGAAGTACCAAGAGGTTTTCTTTAGTGGCTAGATGAAATGGGCTGGTATTCCTTTAAAGGGGAAGTAATTACAGAATAAGAAAAAAATCAAATATGCTTTGTAAGACAGATAAAAAATTGAAAGATAAGCATATATATATATATATAGAGAGAGAGAGAGAGAGAGAGAAAGAGAGAGAGAGAGAGAGAGAGAGAGAGAGAGAGAGATTAATAGAAATAGAGTTAAACATATAGATATAGAGATGGAGATGAGAGAGAGAAAAATACATATATACATTGCACTCAGAGAATGTATTATGTTTTAACAGACCATTTTTATTTAGCACTCAAAAGAGCATTTCCTCTCTCCCTTCCATATATATTCTTTACAATTCTCCTGATCTAGTCAATATGTTCCAGGAGAGGGGGGAAAATCAGAAAATCCAAACAGAAATCTTTTTTTTATTTGGATTTTGCAATGGGATTAAGTGACTTGCCCAAGGCCACACAACTACGTAATTATTAAGTGTCTGAGGTCCAGTTTGAACTCAGGTCCTCCTGACTCCAGGGCTGGTGTTCTATCTACTACACCATCCAACTACCCTCCAAAACAGAAATCCTACAAGCTTTAAGGGTTCCTGAGCTACATTAAAAAACATTAAAAAAAAAGACCCTATGTAAATTTTGAAGGGGGGGGATGTTGTTTTTTCTTTTTCTTTTCTTTTCTTTTCTTTTTCTTTTTTTAATTTTTTGCTTGGTAAGCATTGGTTATGTTTTACTTCACTGTTGCAATAAATTCCTAAAGAACTATAGGCCTTCATATGTTTTCCATTTGGATTCTAGCTTCATCTTAACAGTATGGTTAAAGCATTGAATCTCCCTACCTTTGTCCTCTCCACTCCCCACCCTCCCCCAAATACATACTCTATTTCTTCATGGTGAAAAGTACACCCTTTTTCAAAAAAAATTGTGATCTAAAAACTGGGATCATCTTATACAGCAGTTGTAGATTTTTTTACTTACATTTCCCAGTTTTTTTGCACTTGTTTTTGTACTCATTGTTGTAAATGTTTTACTTGCATTTCCTGCTTTTCTTCATTTTTTTTTAGTTTTTTTTACAAGGCAATGGGGTTAAGTGACTTGCTCAAGGCCACACAGCTAGGTAATTATTAAGTGTCTGAGGTCGGATTTGAACTCAGGTACTCCTGACTCCAGGGCTGGTGCTCTATCCACTGCACCACCTAGCTGCCCCTCATTTCCTGCTTTTTTGAACTTGTCTTTGAGCTTATAGTTTTTGCATTTGTTACAGGTATGTTACATTACATTTTGCCCCTTCTGCCCAGAAATGGCTCTGAAAAAATTTTTCTACTGTGTTGAATTCAAGTTAAAAGTTCACAAAAAGTGAATGGAAATAGTTCTGCTGAATGTCAGTTTGGTCCTTCTCCAACTGAGAAAACAATCAGAGGCTGGGTGAGGGAAGAAGTCTTACTGAAAACGCCCCAGCAGAAGAAGATCATGAGAGGTAAGTCAGTCAAATGGCCTGAGTTAGAAAGGTAATTGAAGAGACAGACTGAAGACAAAGGATATTTTGAATTCCTGTGTCCACAAAGATGGTTCAGCAAGAATTCTTCATCAGAAGAATTGCAGAGAAAAAAGAAGCTACTGATTTCAAAAGAGGACACAATTGGTACTTAAGCTCATGAAATGGAATGAACTAAGCATGTGTCCATGCACCGGATTTGCACAGGGAGAGCTTGTGGTCAACCACAAACCAAAGCACAGGCAGGAGAGCAGTCAGAGCCTCCCCGAAGACACTGATTCATCATCAAACATGAATGAGGACAAGCTAATGGATGAGAGTTTTGACAGTGATGTGGAGTTGTATGAATTTTATGATCAATAAAATTTGAGTTCAATAACTTATGTAATACAGTTTTTTTTGAAATTTCAGACCCTCAAATTAAGGTTCATCTTAGACATGGGAAAATGTGTACACACTCCCACACCTCATCTTAGGATGACACTTGTCCTTCACTTTTGCTATTGAAACCTTTATCTCCATTCTACTGTCTGCCTCAGCTAGTGCTGCAATAACCTGAGTACTATAAAAGCAAAACAAAATAAAAGGTGATAAGAAATTAAAATCAAATATTAAAGTGACTAGCCACACAAACATGTGTTCTTACAAGTGAAGGGCATTTTTGAGGCAGGCAAGCATTGCAATTTTGAATTTTTCCAAGGGAGCAATGTGTTGTTGGATTTATACCAACTTTGGAGGAAGGTTAAGGACATTAGTAGTTGAGGAGCAAGGTTAAAAGACTATATGAGGTGTAAAAAAAAGTCCAGTCTTTGAAATAGAATAATCATGCAAACATGAACTTTCCTACAAATTCCATTTATATTTTTAGGGAAAGACAATAAAACAAATTGTAAAACTTCAAGGTTTAGCATGAATAGCAAGTCAAAGGTCTCCAGGCTCACATGATTTCATGTTAAATTCGATTTTCATACACGCAATAAGGAATGCAGAGTCTTGGAGGAACCCAAAAGTTTAGCTAAGACACAGTCACTCTTCTCAGGGAGCTAGCTTCTAGACCAGTAAAATGATAAGCTGCATCAGAAGATTTATAGACTCAGAGCCAGAAGGAAACGTAGAGATAGACTAGGTCAGAGTCAGGAACATCTGACCAGAGGGCTGTATAAGACCCTAGAAATCATTTGGTCATGGCAACCACAGATGGGACTCAAAATTTGATAAATCTATGAGATTTTAGGGGTGAATTAATTAAATGTTTAACCAAATATTGTAGGGAAATGATGCTATAAATATCCAAATGACACTTGGCAGGAAAAAAAAGTTTCTCCATCTTTGGTAAGTCAATCCTTTCACCTTACAAATGGAGAAACCCAATAGTAAGTACACCCAATAACACAAGCATTAGAAGAGTACCAAATAAACTGATCCAAGGGCAAACTTCTTGAAAACTAAACCATGGGGAAGTTCAGAGAAGGTTTAATAGAGGAAGGTGTAGCAGACTTTTAAAAGCTAGATAGAAATCCTAAAAGAGGTCACTAAAACACATTATCTTTATCCCTTAGAAATATATATTTACCTATAGGATATTTACTTTCTTGTGCCTTGAACCTAAGATTTATTCACTCACTATAGGTTGTTAGGGATCTTGTATTAATTCAAATACAGAGCTAACCCAATTAAGCCATAGCTAAATGAACTTGAATGAGAGCCATTTAAAATAATAGGCCTGAAATTGCATAGAAGAGCATCTTTCTTGAAAATTATACATTTTCATAATGATTACTACAATATCCTGAGGCATGTTTAATCAGCACTTATCATCATCATCATCAAAATAATAATAATAATGATGATAATAATATGCTCAATAATCTATTTGGCACTGCTTGATCAATTTAGACAGCCGTAGAATTATTAAAGAAGAAAATAAAACCCACTAGCATCTGTTGGTTTCATAATCCACTGATGGTTGGGAGTTGATGCAGTGGTTATAAAACACACATGCCTGAGGGGAAGGGACTCATTTATAGTATTTGAAATGTCCACATTTCTAATATAATGAGATCCAATGACTAGTTTTCTTTCCTTTCCTCCTGAAGGAAAAGTAGTAAAGTGGGCTGAGTAAAAGAATCAAAACCTAGAAAACCCAAGTTTGAGTCTTGCATCAGACATGAACTAGCTTGAGTGAACTTGGGAAAAATGCCTTAACTTCACCCAGCCTCAGGTTTCTCATCTGTAGAAAGAATAGATTAGATACAGCCTCTCAGGTCCCTTCCAGCTCTAAAATTGTGATTCAACAAATCTATAGTAAAATCAAATAGTTCCCATTCAGTTGAAATGTTATACACATGTAAAACAATATAACTAAAAATGTCAGATCTTCTATTATCTACTTTTGTTACAAGTATGTTTTCAGTAACTATATATGTATACATTGCATAACATGGACCATGAAATTAAACAATTTTGCAACTATAATCTATCATTCTATGCCTTGCTTTGAGAACAACAAATATTTTTTGCCTATTGGGTTTAGTAGACAAATGTGTTCTGTGCTATTGAGCAAGGATTCACAATTTAAAACGATATCTTCCTTGAGCTCAAGGAGCTTACAATTAAACTGAATGGGGACAGACACTAAATATGTAGGGATGTGAAATATGCAAAGGGGAAAATAAGTTAAATACTGACAAGAAGGGAGGAAGCAGGAGGGAAAGGGGATTGCTATAAAATTTCTATACCATCTTGACTTTTTAGGAAGAATTTTTCAACAGACAAGAATAAAAGCAATACATTCCAAGCAAGAAGCATATCCTAAGCAAGCATGGCTCTAGTAGAAGGTAAGATGAGTTGGTAAATAGCTAGTAGTCTACTTAAGCTGAAATATTCAGGGGTACGGAGTTGGACAGTCCTGTTGTGATCTGATTGTGGAGGATCTAAAATGTAAGCCTTAAGAGTAGGTACTTTATTTTACAGGTACTGGGTGACTTCTGAGGGCCTAGAAGATAGGGGAATGACATGGTGGAATTTGAGCCTTAGACAGATTCTTTGGCAACTGTATGAAGGATAAATTGGAAAGAGGAAGAGACTAGAGGCAGAAAGACTAGTTAGGAGGCCTCTGTATTATTTCTGGCAAAAGATAACAGAGGTCTGAATCCTCTGAATGGCTAGAGTAAGTGTGAGAGGAGAAAAAGAAATTCTATGAAGACTGAATCAATAGACTTGGCAACTAGTTGAGAGTGAAAGTTGAGAGAGAAGGAAGAATCAAAGAAAATGCAATTTTTCCAGTCTATAAAAAGATGATGATGACATAGAAAGTAACTGGGATATTAAGGAGAATCATATAGGATAAATCCTGGGCCCTTGGTCTCTGAATAGCAGTCTATTCTTTTTCAGGGTCTGAAATATAGAAGGATTCTTACAATCCCCAATTGTATATTCTCAAAATATAATGACAATACTTGAAAAGAAGCTTAGCTATGGTTGGAGCCACTTGTAGCAGGGAAGTGAAAATATAGACTTTTCTTAAGGGACCTACCAAGAAGCTCCTAGCACAAATCCTGCTACAGAAGCAAGGGGAATGGTATTGAAATGATACTAGTGGAGAGAATAACAGGATTGAGAATCAATGCTTTGTGCAGCATGCTGCTTGAAAAGTAAAAAAAGGCTTTCTTCATTTGAAATGTTTTTTTAACAAGGCAATGGGGTTAAATGACTTGCCCAAGGTCACACAGCTAAGTAATTATGAGGCCGAATATGAACTCTGGTCCTCCTGACTCCAGGGCTAATATTCTTATCCACTGTGCCACCTAGCTGTCCTTCATTTGAATTTTGAAAATTATTTTGTCTCCTAAACTAGGGGTCTAGTTCCTAATTTACTAGTTCCTAGTAAGCTGCTACTAGAACTTTCCATAACATAAGAAAAATAGATAAAAACACCAGAGGTATTCCACAAACAGATCATTTAGAGTAGCAATGCCAAGCAAAAGTACATTCTTTTCCTCCTCTAAAGATTCCATAATCAGTACAAATTTCATGTCTCAGAAACAGTCAGTGGTAGGAAGTGTTATTATAGACTTTCCAGCTGAAATTAGCTCCACTTTGGTTGGAAAAGGTCACCTTCTCTTATTAAAAAGCAGGGCAAATCAGAAGAGACAAGATGATCAGGAGGCTGGCATTCCCTCACCATTCTAAATAGTCTAATTAAAAAAAACAAACAAACAAACAAAAGAAAACAAGGTGAGAACTACAGCTCCAACAATGGATTCATCACAATTATACTAGCTCAGAAAGAGGAAATCATATGTCATATGCAGCCATATGTATGTACAAAGAGGGGGGAAAAGATCAAGATTACATTTAATAAAATAAGCTACAACTATCATTCAAGTCAATGAAAATGGTGTGACAGTGATACACACAAGACCCAATGTCTTATATTAATCCATCTTCCTGAATTGCCTAGGTCTTATAAAATGCTTGTCCTCATTGTTATTGGTGTTTTTAGCAGCAGTGGCCATATCTAGTGCCTTTTCTTTACAAATCCTCCTTGACTTTTCTGCAGCTTTTGACACCATAACAATTTCTTCTTGGATGTAATAGTAAACCTATTCAGCTTTGGTTCCCCTTCTTACCTGTCTTATTGTGCTTCCTGAACTTCCAGTATTGGATTATTAACCAACTATTACCCACTAAAAGTAGGTATTTTCCAAAACTTTGGCTAAAGCCTTCTTCTCTTTTCTTTCTACCTCCGGTCAACCCTATGTATTCAATTGTTATCTATAGGAGGATGAATCTCACAGCTATACACCTAGTTCTGATCTCCTTGAGTTACACTTCTAGATCACCATCTTTTGGACATCTTCAGCTGAATACCCCTTAGTAGCTTGAACTCAACACGTCTGAAACTAGACCCATCTTCATTCCTAAATCCTCCTCTATTTCCAATACTTCCCTATTATTTCAGATCTAATAAGCCTCCTAGCTATCAATTGCAAAATATCTTTCACCCTCCATAGCTGATCCCCAGCTGAATACTATTGATTTTACTTCCAAAGCATCTTTCAAATCTGGTCCCTTCTCTTCTGCCACATGATGATCATTCTTGTTCTATTATCTCTTGCTTTGACTATTATATTAGTTCATTAGATATTCTATCTGCCTACAGTTTGTCCAGTTAATCCTTCATAGAGCTGTCAAAATAATTATCCCAAAATGCATTCTTAAAGTGTCACTATCCTGTTTACAAACCGTCAGTGGGTAATTCATAACTGTATGACAAAACAGAAATTCCTCAGCTTGGCATTTCTTCCTACAATCTGAATTCAAACTGTTTCCTCAGGTTTATTCCATATTATCTACTTCATGCATTCTAACCAATATGGACCCTAACATTCCATTTCCTACCTCCATATATTTTTCCAAGGCATCCCTCCAATCCCTGGATGCATTTCTTCCTCATTTTCACATTTTACTTTTTATTTCACATTAAGACATAGTTCATATTCTCAGTTCACAGTTAACTATCTCTGCCTCGGTTTTCTCATCTATAAAATGGGGATAAGACACCTACTTCCCTAGGCTATTGTGATGATAAAATTTTATAAAGTAATTTGCAAACGTCAAAGAGCTATTTATAATGTTAACTATTATTGTCATTATTTTTATTATTCATATGCCACCTCTTCCATGAAAACCTTTCCCAATACTGCAGATTTTGTTTAGCATTTTTGTCTTTAAAAAAATCTCTCATTCATCTCCATATTCATGTTGTATTCTACCTGGGTAATGGGAACACCTTTAGGACAAGAACTGTTTCATGTTTGTATTTACATCATACACCTAGTTTTTCACATGATAGGCATGTAATTGTTTGTTAAATCTTTATTCAAACCTTTTACTAATATCTGATATTTCTATTTAATGTCAGAATTTATCTGCCTTCATCCCAAGCCCAGAGATTTTCTAGGTTCCTGTTTATATTTTTAAATAATTTTTTTCATTAAAAAGCATCTATTTTCTTTCCCTTCCATGTGCCCTCCAATGAGAAGCTAAAGGAAAATAAAACCCTCTTAATATATATATATATATATATATATATAATCAAGTTAAATTTCTATATTAGTCAAATCCAAGGTCTTTGCTTATTAATGGCAGAGGTTTGTGGACCAACATCTCCTGCCACTTATTTGGTAGATTTTCTAAACTATCCTGCTTCTCATTGGACCTAAAAAGTTAAAAGACTTAGACCCTAGACTCAATTCTTCCACTAACTGACTTTATCATCTTGAACCTTGACGCGTATGTCCTCAGAGCCAACATTTCATGAAGTTATGAGATATAGGTGTGATAATTCTGTTTATCCAAATTCTAAAAATTTTCCACTTCAGTTGAAGAAATCTTCTACAAAAGGATTTATTACTGAATAATCAATTTTTGTATTATGAATATTCTCTCATCTGCAGATCACAAAACAGTCATACCTCATCCTGTGAGATTTTGTTCATGTCTTCCTATTAAAGTTGATTGTTAATCAGTCCCAACCTCAAACTATTTTCAAAAATTTGCAGAATGTCTAAAGGTATTTTAAGATTTAGGAAATAAATGCCTTTAGAGACTTTTTATTCAATCTCTGTTTTACAGATGAGTACATTGAGGTTTATAAAGTTTACATAGCATATCTAGTTAAATAAGTAGTAAAACTAAATGATCAATTTTCCAGAAGACCTTGGTATGAAAACTAGATTTATATGTTTTTCAAGGAATATTTCTGATCTCTTCAAAAATCTCTCCACAAATATTAAGGGTTTTACCTTCTTAAAGATACAAGAATATATGGTCCAGAGATTAAAAAAAATACTACACTTAAAAATGCATATTGTATATACAGCCACACTAAACTTATTCAACTAGGTAGAATAATTTTTCAGAGAAGGCAGTGATTGTGTATATTTCATCAACTCCTACCAGACCTATGGTGATTTATAAAACCCAGGTCTCCTGATACCATGTCTAAATTTTTTGTGCTTTAAGTACTTTATTTTTTAGTTAGGTTCTTGAGAAAGTTACTGTTCTTTAAGTGTGAAACATAGCCAAAAGTGGCAAGACAATGTTTCAGTGGCAAGACAATGTTCTGTGTTCTATAAATAGTCTTTGAAGTCTCTCTGAGGTATCACTGCATTGTTTGTTGCAGTAAAATGTAAACGGTGTCCTCAAAAGCTGTAAGAGATTTGGGGGGAAATTACTTCCAAGGCTACTTTGCATGTAGTTCAGAATACAAAACCCTATTTCAAAGTATATGGAATTTCCTTGCAACACCACTGTCACCTCCTAAAAAAAAGCTCTCCCTTAAATTTTCTAGAACTCCCTGTCTGAATCTCTTATTTTTGCCTATTACATTTGACTTCATAAAAATAAAAGGCAACATTTATATAGTGCTTTCAGGTTTACAAAATATTTTATTTATATAAATCAACATATTCATCCTTCATAGAATTCTTATGAGGTAGGTAGGGACCACCAGTATTTTTCTTCCCACTTTACAGATGAGGAAACCGAGTTTCAGAGAGATAAAACAACTTGTCACATAGCTATTAAGCAGTGAAACAAAGAATCAAACTCATATTCCTGCCAACTCCAAGTCCAGAAAAATCTTTCCACTGCTCTTATGGTTCATCTCATTATTTATTTGTGTACTATATCCCTTTCTACAAAATTTCCCGAGGAAAGATTGTACTTCTATATCCCAACACCTTGCACACAATAGGTAACTGCCAAGGGTCTTTTGTTTTTGAACATATCTTTGACAACAAATTACATAGCATCCTTGTGACAGAGTGAAAAAATAAAAATTAAATTGTTCTCATTACAATTACATTATATATAATCTTCCCAAAATTTGGCAAGACCAAATCAGAAGGAGCTACAATGAAGCAAGCACCTGAGAACAGTAATTCAAAACTAAATTTCATTAGCAACATTAAGGTTATACACGCACAGGAAGAAAATAAGGTGCAAAACTGTTCAGTTAACTGAATGATTCAAAGATATTTAAAAGATTGAGATGGGAAATAGTTGCACTATGTTTGCAAGTTATCTTTATCACCTGGATAAAAGCCCACAGCTTTACTTGATTTCCCACTTGTTAGTCTTCTACTCAAAAACCTTACTCTGGAGAGGGGGAAGCAAACTCCTTAGTGGCATTTAAGATCTTACCAGACCTAGTCACTACTTAATTTCCTTACTTTCCTTTTTTAGAAAGAATGTCTATTATATGATTTTCATGACTTCACATGGTGAATTGATATATATATATATGTATATATATATATATATATATATATATATATATATATATATATATATATATATATATATATATTGCTTGTCTTTTGGAGGAGGAGGACAGAATTTGGAACACTAAATTTTTTAATATTAAATGTCAAAATTTATATTGATATCTTATTTTTCCATTACCTAGATTCCTCTCCTCATCTTCCCCCCTTACTATCACAAAGAATCATTACATAAAACATTTTTTAAAAGAAGATGAGGAAAAAGTCAGTCAACTGATTGATACATTGAAAAAATTGAGAAATATGAGTAATGGTTCAGAATTTCAGAGTCCTCACGTGTTGAGAATGCAGAGAAGTCACACCAACTTTTTGATTTTGTTTTCTTTTACTCCTATTAAGAATGCTAACCTTTCCTCAAAATTTCCTTTATCCATTTCTTCAAAAATGCCCTTCACTTCTCTCTCAGAATCCTTCAAATCTTACTTCAGGTGCCAATTTTTCCATAAACCTTTCCTGATCTTCCCTCTGAGAGAACTTCCTAGTACTCTACTTACCAGTTCTTTTTTTTCCTTCTCAATTCTCCTTGCAATATTATGTTGTGTCTTCTGATAGAAATAGAAAGTAGACTATTTTAGGCCTGGGACTATTCTGTTCTTTCTTCAATGCTTTATAGATAGTAGATGTTTTGAAAATGTCCTTTGAATTCAAATGGCCCCTGAAAACATACCTGGAGTTCATAAAGATTCTAATTTGTCCCTACTGTTCACCCTGAAAAAGAGCTGTTTCATACTGAATTCAAAGGAACATTTCACTTTATAGTACTTGACGACTGTTGAGAAGTGCTCTCATCCAAGTCTGTCCTCTTCTTTAAACTTCAATAATTAAGCAAATCACAAGAAAATATTCAATATGAATTACCTATTGGCAGAGATTTCAAGGGTAAAAGATGTTTTAAATTTACTTAAGTTCCAATATTAATATTTGACGGTAATTTTTCCAATAGACAATACAATTTTCCCATACTTCTACATCACCCTATTTCTCTGACCCCTTGCTGTCATCCTTCCCCTTGACATTGAAGGATCTTGCAATGTGCTTAACAGAACTCAGACAAGTAGTCCTTTCCCACCCTAGCCCTGTTCCAACCAAATGGCTGGACCAGCTGCTACTGAAAAAAGAACCCGAGGCTCCTAAAGAATCAGCCTGTTGACCTCCCTACCATGACCATGAGAAGCTGTCCCTTCCTCCTTTATCTGACAAATCTCTCAATCACAGAATTTCAGAAATGAAATGACTTTAAGTGATCATCTGACATCATTCTCTTATTTTACAGATAAGGAAACTGAGACCTAGAAACAAAGTGACTTGCCTAATTTTACAATAAGACAGATAGATAGTGCAGTGGATAGAGTCCTGGGTCCAGAGTCAGGAGGAAATCTATGCAAGTTCAAATATTGTCTCAGACATTTTCCCTGAGCAAGTCACTTAACCCTGTTTGCCTCAGTTTCATTATCTATAAAACAAGCTGGAGAAGGAAATGGAAAATCATAGCATCATTACCAAGAAAACCCAAAATAGGCTCATGAAGGTTCAGGCTTGACTGAACAACAACTAAGGTCACATAGCTGGAGGTCAGTTGGACCAAAATTTCAAACTTGATTCCTAATCCAGGACTCCTACTGAGCCAAGATGTGTTTTTCCCCAGGTCATCCAATTACCTCATTTCACCTTCAAAACTTTTCTTCAAAATTACACTGTGATTTGTTTAAGGTCTGCAATCCCTTGAAAAAAAATGACCTTAATATACCTCAGAAGGTGAGTGCATCTATGCAGGGTTCTTCTGAGGTAGACACACAGCTCTTTCATACCCTAAATGGAGAGTACCAAAGTAACAGTGGTTGTTTCTCGCTAAATATCTTCTTTAATACATATTGGCTTATTTTTGAGTATTTGGATAAGTTAGAAATCTCTCAAGCTTTGGTTAGTTTTACAATTTTTTTTCAATAGAGAATATTAATGTTTGTTCATGGTTTGTTTAGATTATGGGAAATTATCATGGCATACAATGTTTTGTCTAATGAACAAAATATACAAAAACCCCCACTGTAGCTGAGGTGAGAGAAGGCATGAATTCTGTAATCAGAGGTTTTGGATTTGAATATCTCATTTCCTTTCAGTACCTGAGAGGAACTAATCTATAAATTTCCTTCCATTTCTCAATCCTTTAAGGAGGCAATTTGGCCACCAAGTATGGCCACCAAAAATCTCATGCAAAATATGTGATGAAATATATATAGTAGAATTCCCAAAGTCTCCTGCCTCAAGGAAAAATAACAAATAAGTCAGGTCTATGTTCATATACTATTTGTAGATATCTTCCCTTTCTATTTCTGAGTTATTAAAGGGAGTAAAATAATATGAATCTTCCTGAAATTTTCCCTTAGTTTTGCACCACTCCTCTCCTCCCACCTCTTGTCATCCTTTTCCTTCACACTGAAGTATCTTTTAATGTGTGTTCAGTAGAGCCAAGATAAGTAGTCCTTCCCCAACCTGGCCCATGAAATAAATGTGCTCCTTTGAAGTTCCATCTATATTTAATTAGACAATATTAGGATCCAAATTTTCATAGAAAATTTTTCAGACACTGTGCCTCCTAGTGTTGATACTTCCTTATCTAACTCCCCCTTTAAATTTCAGTTTCTTGGAGAAAAGTACTAGTTACCCCACCCCAATTATAAGTCTACACATATATGATTTAGAATAAAAAACAAACAATAGAATATCACAAAAACTTTATGACCACATATCAGGATGCCTTCTTCAGAAAGAGATTCAGGAAATATAGGACTTAGTAAAGACTAAATAATATAATCAATATGAATTAAATATAGTATTTAATATTCCAGTATTCAGAAAACATTTGGTTACTGATAACCAAATGTAAAGGAATTTTATAATGATGCAGTCAGTCTCAAAATGATCAACATCAGAACTAAATTATAAGACAGAATAGACATTAGGAAGATACAGGCAGTTCCAACCTGATCTATCAAATAAGCAATGGACTCCAAAAGAAGACAAATAGATAAAGAACCATTATTGATGTGATCTACCACCATTTGCTATGGAAGTTGGTTGATATAAAATCAATCAGCACAAAAAAGGAAGTTTAAAGAGACTAGAATCTGTCAGAGGCAGAAAATATTTGAATACCTTGCTAAACAGAGAAATAGGAAACTAAAGGCAATTATATTTTAGAATATAAATTCATTTTCAAAAACCTCACAAAGTAGTATGATATAAGATTGTCCTCCAAAAGCAGTGAGAAACTATGAAGAGGAAAAAATGAGTGTAGAATCTTGCAATACCACACAAGTAAAATTTGAAAACATTTTCAAAGATAAAGCTGGAATGAATAAAGTAGAAGAAAAAAGAAAAAGATATGCTAACACTTCTGTAACAAGCTATTTTGTTCATCAATGACAGCTCTGCAATGAGATGCTAATATATCAGTCCCCAGTTGTACTGCATGAGGAAGTAAAGATGAGTATTAAAGAAGATAAAAAAGAAAGAGTAGCTGACTTAGACCACTTTTACACAAATGATATCTGGAGTAAAGGCAACATGATTGTGAAGGCTTTGTGGGATTGATTCAAAGATATTTGAAAGGGGGTTAAGATCCCAGATAATGGGAAACAATATAGAATAGTATTATCATCCCCAGAAGGCTACAAACCATGCATAAATATTAATTCATTCAACTTCTTTCTTATCATTACAAAAACCTTATGAGAATGATCTATAAATACTTCAAGGGACTCCCTAATCAAAAGAAGAGAAAGGAAGAGGGAAATATTTTTTTAAAAACGTATTCTGTATGCAATCATATATTTTCAGCTATAAAGTTGACTAAAAGCACGAAAACCATTATTCTATTGTAAGTATTGACTATTTTTAAAAAAATGTATTTTCTTTTCTTCTGCAAAATCCTGCCTTAGAGGTTATCTTCCTTCTGCATACTTTCTACATTAAAATCATAAAGTAGTACCACAGAAAGTTTTTGTTGCTGTTGTTGCTGATTTTTTTTTGTTTTCCAGCTCAAAATTCAATTAAACAAGTGACTTTCAATAGAAGGTAGGAGCCTCCTGATAATTTTGTTTGTTGATGATGATACTACATAGATTGCCAACAAGCCTCCAAAGACATAGATTCCTCCAAAAGGGACTCAAAAACCACTTAACATAGTTTAACCTAAGGATACTGTGGGTAGTAACTGATTTGTCCTGAACTGCCTTGAAACAACTCTCCCAGTCATTTTGGTGGCCCCCTATCTATTCATGGAATCTCAGAAGCTTTCACTTTCTAACCCCCCCCCCATTGAGCAGATCTAGGGAGTTCCCTAAGGAATACTCTAGCCCTTATATGTACCCATAAATGTCTCCTCTAGACAGATGAGCCCATTCATCCAAGGGCTGAGAACATCCATTTAAGGGAATCATGACACCAGCACAATATTTTCCAAGGTTGTTTCCATGATCAAATTTCAATTTACCAAAAAAAAAAAATCAGTAAACAAAATAACATTCTACTATATGTCATACCATGTACTAGGCTCTGGAGATATCAATATAGGGAAAGGAAAAAATCCACACCAGGACAAAAGAAAAACAAGCATAAGACGACTGCATATTATCTAGATTGTGATTCTGGATGAAAAGCCCATTGAGCTAATTTCATACTATCTCCTAGACAGATATTATGGATGGACGTAGTTGGGCCAAAAAATTCAAGAGGCTAAAGAGCTTCCTAGATTGAATTTGGGAAATTAGGAATTTGAGCTTTCAATGACCTGAAAACTTCTCCCTAGAGCAAAAACTCATCTTTTTAACATGAATATTCTTCTATGATTTGACATGGTTATCATTCATGGAATATTATAATCTCCAAAGAATTAAAAATGTGAATCACATAAAGATCAATGGAGTGATGTAGCGATAAGGATAAAAAGGCTATAGCTTACTATCAACTATTACTTGGATGCCAGATGTCACTGAAGAGGTATTCTCTTTTAAAGAGATGGGGCCTGAGGAGCAGCAAGAGATAGCACATGGAAAGTTTTAGAACTATACTGGCCCTCAAATATTATTAAAAATAAGCGAAAGGAAGAAAGGAAATAAACATTTATTTATGTTTCAGGAATTGTGCTAAGAAGTTTACAAATATTATCTCATTTGGTCTTCACAAGAATGCTGGAAGTGATATGCTATTATTACTCTCATTTTACAGTTGAGGAAACTGAGGCAGACAAAAGTAAAAGGACTTTCTGAAGGTCCCTCATCTAGTAAATGTCTGAGATCAAATTTGAACTCAAGTCTTCCTGACCCCAAATCCAAGGATGTATCCACTGTACTGCCTAGAGGAAGGCACCCCATAGTTGGTGGGACCTTCTGTAGAAAGAGATCACAGACAAAATTCAAATGGTCAAAAGTTTATCTAGGAATCCAAATATACTGTTATATCATGCCTGCCTTTTTCAGAGTGCAATCAGTTATTCATTGCAACCATAAGAATCAAGATATTTGGGATCCAGACGTAAATACAGTTTAGATCCTAAAGTTTAAAGTCAGAATCAAGTTTTAAAAATCTAAAATCTTTTTATTCTTCCTGTTCTTCAGCTCCCTAGCCCATAGCAGGATCTGATATCTAAATACTCAAATAGGTAGTGAATTCATGGGGATAAGTGTAGACACTAAGAACCTGAACAAAATGGAAAGTTGATGAAATCATCTGGATGATTCAGCCAAAAACTATCACTAAGGATGTGAGCTAAAATTATCCAGATTGACTAGGCTGATTGAATTTCATGGCATAATTACTTACCTCTCTACTTCATTAAGTCTGTGCCGACACAGATTCAAGTTTTATGATTCAGCAGAAAAACAGATACAGAAAAATGAGAAATGAACAAATTACACAATTCTGAATATAATAAAATTATCACTATATTTTAGTTACCTCATTATACAGAGTTTGAACACTCCCAACTATTTCATTGCAAATTCTATATAACTAAGGACTTAAGAAATTGTGTGTGTGTGTGTGTGTGTGTGTGTGTTGTTTTACAAATTATTCTTCTACAACAACGAATATGAATTTTGGAACATTGAATTTCAGTCAGATCTTGAGATGACACAAAGTATTATGGAAAGATCCATGTTGAGTATAAAGAAACTGTAACATTATCAATGTAGTGATGACTAGTAAGCAAAGAATTATTTTTAAATAGTATCATTAACAACACAGCAAACAAAAAAAGCAAGCAGGCTGGTAAAGTTGAGAAATGTGTTGAAATGACATACTGGTACCTTTGATACATTAAAATTATCACTGCAAAGGATAAATATTCTATATGAGATTTGTCTGGAATGCACAATGCAGCCTATATTGAAGGGGAAGATAACCACATCTTAAGGCAATGGCTTTGGTGATCATCTTAAAATTTGTGACCAATTATTCAAATGAATATAAACAATCTGCTAAGACAAACATTAAGGAATAACTGCTTTATTTATCTATTTATTTATCCTAATTATTATATAGTACATATATATATATATATGTAAAAATTTTTAACGTGAATAACACATCCCTTCCTATATGGTAAGGTCTATAAATATAAGGACAGTTTCGTTTCTAAATTTTGAATATCCTAGGCCTAGCTCCACTCCCATCAATCAGTGCCTAATATAAACTTGTTGAATACTGAATTAAAGAAATTTGCATTTTTTTTTTAGATTTTTGCAAGGCAGAGGGGTTAAGTGGCTTGCCCAAGGCCACACAGCTAAGTAATTATTTAGTGTCTGAGGCCAAATTTGAACTCAGGTAATTCTGACTCCAGGGTCAGTGCTCTATCCACTGCGCCACCTAGTTACCCCCAGAAACTTTCACTTTCAATCAATAGAAATATCATTTTTTATTTGTTACAAAGAAGCATTGCTAAGTCAAAAATTAATTTCCTAGAAATTTTAGACTCATTTGCTGAAGGGGAAAATATATTTTAAAGTTAATTTACTTGGTTTCTATTTATGCTTCATATTGGTAAATCTGTTTCTATTCATCTCTAAGATATGTTTGAATTCTACAATGCAATACCTAATACCGAATTTCAAGGGAGACAATTTACTTTTTGGATAGACAGGACTCCCAATTGCATTCAGTGGTCTTTTAAGGCAATTTGACTATATATATATATATATACATATACATATACATATGTATATATAGTCAAGATAAACTAAGCATATGCAGAGAAATTACTTTTAAATCTAATAGTAAATTCATTGATTTGTTCTATTCAGTCCTTTCTTGAGGGGAAAAAGAGACTCTAAAATGTAGACCAAGTTTTCAAGCTGTGTGGTCTGACTGGAAACAAGTATGAGAAATAAATGAGAATGTGATTTTCTTTCATAGATCTCACATTATCACTTGTTGCTAGGCTATCTTTCAGGCTCTCTCATCATAGCTATTATCAAGGTTACAATAAGCACAGGTACATAATGGAATACCAAATTATCTTTAGTGATATTTAGAATTCATGTTAAGAAGCCCATCCATATACCTTCTTCACTACAACCAAGTTTAATAGATGTGTGAAGTCAAATCAGTTCAGAGGCTTTTAAGTTTGCCTTTTAGTAACAGACCTTTAATTGCAAGTGAATTAATGATTTTCCTCTATTGAACATCAAAAAGAAGAAAATTTTGTTTCAATAGTACAGGGAAGGCAAATTTTTGTTCAGGTAAGAACAGTGTTAACAGAAATATATCTACATCTCTATATAAAGATATATAGAGATAGAGATGAATATAGATAGATCTATACATTTATATATAAATATTTATTTAAGGTATCACTTGTTTATATAATGTTTTTCTCTCATTTGTTTTGCTTTGTTTTTTGAAAGAATCCAGTTACCATATTTCCCCATGTAGAAGACATACCCTTTTTTGAAAAATTTTGGGGTATAAAAACTGGGAGCTTCTTATAAAGTGATTGTAGATTTCTTTACTTGCATTTCTCACTTTTTTCATGCTTGATGTCTTTGCCCTCATTGTTTTGCATTTGTTACTGATGTATTAAGTTACATTTTGCCATGTTCTGACCAGAAATGATTTAGAAAAGATTTTTCCTACAGTGTGGAATTCAAGTTAAAAATTTGTAAAAAATGAATGGAAATTGTGCTGCTGAATGTAAGTTTGGTCCTCTTCCATCTGAGAAAACAAGAGACTGGCTGTGAGAAGAAAAAAATCCTACTGAAAATACCCCAGCAGAAGAAGGCCATGAGCAGCAGCAAGTCAGCAAAATGGCTTGATTTAGAGATGGATTTGAAGAGATGGATTGAAGAGCAAAGGGCAATTGGAATTCCTGTGTCCACAAAGATGGTTCAGCATGAGGCAAGAAGAATTACTGAGGAAAAAGAAGTTACTGATTTCAAAGGACTCAATTGGTACTTCAGGTTCATGAACCAGAATGTATTAGGCATGTGTACATTCACCAGAGTTGCTCAAAAGATGCCTGAAAGGTATGAGAAAAAAGATCTTTGAAGTTCATGATGAATAAAACTTGGATTCAATAGCTTTAATACATTTTTTTTCCAAATTCAGACCCCACAATTAAAGTGCATCCTATTCAGGAGCATCTTGTATATGGGGAAATATGGTAATACTGACTTATGATTGACTTGCCTTAACTCAGATTTTAAAAGCTTTTTGCTGACTGTGTTTCAAAGTACAGGCTTAACCCTACCCCCTAAGAGGAGAAAGCTTCATTGGTACATAATACCTGAAGCAAACATATTCAGAAACTGAACTGCAGACAATTTTCAGGCATAAAGTCCAAAAACCCAGTGAACTTCAGTTTAACCATTGTTGGTACAAAGAGATCCTATTCAGTCAACAGTACTTCACAGGAAACTATCTTGCAAAAACAAATGACATGTCATTTTATGCTGATCCAAATTTCTTACGATTCCTACATTTCTGCTAAATTCTAACAAACATAAATCAATGCCAGTCATGTTTTTTTCATCTGTAGTAAATATAAATTTTTTCACTATAAAATATTTAGCAATATACTTCACCACTGTATTATTTTTATGAGTCAACTGTAATTGTAAACGTTTCAATCCCACAGGGAAAGTTACAAAGAGAAGACAATTTGCATATACTAATTTGGCAAAAATTGTTTTCTAAATAACAATGTTTTACCAAAGCCATATTCCATTTTTCCTTTAGTGCTTTTTTGACAGTTGGAAATGGATACAAGTTGTAATTTACTTGTATCCATTTCCTACTTTACTAGTGTCCACTAAAATCATTCAAACAGCATGACAGATAAAAGGCAATAATGAAAAGTGTTTGCAATCCTTGGAGAGCTATAATGTTCATTGAATGCAAACAGTAGTTAGGGAATAAAAAAAAACAGCTGATGGGCTGCTAAGACAGCCCCTAAATATATTTGAGTATACAGCAATGAAAATGTTATGTAAAACGATGTGCATTGATCCAGTAATCCCCAAAGCTCCTCGACCGCCTTTAATTTACCTGAACAGAGGACTGCTTTGAGAAAATCCTTCCAGACCCTGCCAAAATCTGACTGCAGGGAACAGCATATTTTTGTAGTCATAAAAGCAGAACAACAACAGAAAGATGTCAAATGTGAGGGCAATGGCAGCTGAAGCTCTCATGGTTTCATGCAAATAATAATCGACAATGTGAAAATGGTGGCTAAAATAGACAATGAATTACATGGGGAAAGGATAGTCAATTATAGCCATTACCAAAACATCCATAACCTTTCAGAAATAGCCGACTGCACAATCCAAATATTCTTCAAGGTATATGAAACAGAAAATTAACCAGAATGTTTGCATCCAATATGTTTGTTTTGCTAACAAAGTGATTCTGATTAAGTTTATGGTCACACTGGAAGATCACAAGAATTTAACAAAGAGGATTACTGTAAATGTGAAACCTTTCAGCTGTAAACCTAATCATTTATGAAGAAGGCTTGGTATTCACTACTCCTCCATATCCAGTGTTGACATTTTTGCTTTCTAATTGTAAGGGGGCATATGTGTCATACTGCTGAATGATTGTGCATTCAAGTAGAGAGTCCAAAGTACTTGAGCCACTGAAAATATGTCATTTTATGTAAGCAATCTCCCACATTTAACAATACAAAACTCGTTTATTTCCCAGACAAAAAAGAAAAAAAATCAATGACTTAAAGAAAACTTTCTTTTCTATGACAAAAGTAAAGTTTTAAGTCTTTAATTACCACTGTTATATCTATTATATTTGATATGTATTTCTCTATTTTGACACTTTTGTGGTACCTCAAAAGTCATCAATTCCTTCTCATACTCTGATTCTTTTCAATATTTTTTCAATCCATTTAAAATATATAGTTCCGGAGCGGCTAGGTGGCATAGTGGATAAAGCACTGGCCATGGAGTCAGGAGTACCTGGGTTCAAACGTGGGCTCAGACACTTAATAATTACCTAGCTGTGTGGCCTTCGGCAAGCCACTTAACCCTGTTTGTCTTGCAAAAAAAAACCTAAAAAAAATAAAATATATAGTTCCTTTCCTCTTGAAAGAAAAATCACTTTCCCTTCTAGACTTTCAAAATACATAATTGACCTGCTATTTTCCTAAGAATCTAAGTGCTATATTCAATCAATTTTCATGGACCCTACAAATGCTCCAAAGGTCAGAATTAGTAGGGGTGGAAGGAAAGTAACAAAAACTGGGCTATCTATAAAGGAAAAACATGGCTTCTAACTGCCAAGAGAACCCACTTTATTATCAGTATTAATTTTGAATTAAATCAGATCTGATTATCTCCTTAGTCTTATCATTCCAATAACATGGTTGTTGTTTTAGAACATTCCACTATCTCCAGTTCACTGAAGGATAAGCAAGATATTCAAGAAAGGCAAGATATATATGCTCACTCAGCATAATAATGAATTCTGGATATAGTTAAAATTTTTTAAAGGATGCAACATCACTATTAAAATTCATATGCTTTTGTAAGACTACACTTGAAAACTTAATCTCTTTTTAAAAAATTCATCTTCCCTACATGTTTTATATTGAAGAACAAACAAGCAATCTTGCCTTAAAAATGGCATTTCAAGGACAAGACTTGAAGAAAAATGCATGTAAAAAAAGAACTGTATTATATGGAACCCTACATTTTCTAATTTTTTTTACTTCTGCCATATCAGCAAATATTCAAAAAATATAATCAGGATCAATCAATTTGATTTCGAATTTACATTCTTCCTCCTTTTATAAAGTTTATGATATATATTTAACCAAATATGTTTTCTTGCTACATCTCTTCATTATAAAGTAAAGATTATGATAGTGAGGCTGGTTCATAAATAGAGGGATATTGAATCCTGGATGCAAGGAAAAAAAGGGAAGGCTTCAAGATTCCTTCTTTTATAGTTAAGATAGGCTTTCATACTAAGATTGACATGGAATTTATAAATCTAATTATGGAGGACTATAAGGCAGATTATATTTTAATCAAAACAAATTTATCAAATTAATATATAAAGATGAAGCATTATGGTATAACAGATAAAGAAGAGGTCACTGAGTCAAGGAGATAAGTGAAAGGAAAGGAATTTTTATTTATATGGAAACTATTATGAACCAGGCATTTTATGAATATTATGCCATTTTATCCTCATAATAATCCTCCAAGGTGTTATTATTATAAAAAGTTTGCAATTGAGCAACTGAGGTAAGCACAGACTAAGTGATTTTCTTTGTCATACTGGAAAGAACATAAAATATTAGCAAATAAATACAGTTAAAATGATACATTGCAACATCCACTTTTTCCAGTAGAAAACACTACTCAAGATTTTAGTACTTCTTTAATAGTAAAATGAACCACAAAATTTAAGCTATTTCATAATAGAAGGATGAATTCCCTAGTCTTTTTCTTGATTTACCTTTTTTATTTAAAGTAAATATGATTCTTCAATGTTCTTCTGAAATTGGGACTCTCAAAGAATCATTGTATATCAACAAATGGTATAATTAAATTCTAAAAGAATTACAGCATTAAAAATAATTATGAAGTACCTATACTGTGGCAAGAACTAAATATTATTTTTCCCCTTAAGTTCCCTGAGTGGAAGTGTCTATTAATATCACAACTTTTCAGATAAGGAAACCGAGTCAGAGAGTGGGTAAGAGACTTTATATGAGTGAGGCGCCCAGCCACTAAGTATTTAAGTCATAATTTGATCTCAGACCTTCCATATTCTAAGGCCTGGACTCTATCATTTTGCCATCTAGTTGTGCCCCTTATTTATGATGTTCCATATTTGACTTTAATGATCTCATGATCTCATGCGACTTTTATCTCCTTTGTGCATATGACAGCCAAAGAAAAAGTTTCAAGTCCAGATCATCGTCTCTCCAAGTTTAGTGTTCTACCAAACTATTTGCTTCAATATTACAAATCAAGGAAAGCCGAGCTTTTGATTTTCACAAAATTCAAAATCTTCCATGTACCCTAAAAAAAATTAAATTACAGAAGTAAAAGGTAGAGAGAATTATTGATGTACTTGATGACTTGCCTGGAATTGATGGCTCCATAATTCCTAGCTCTCAGAACATTTTCCATGCCTGCAGAACTAGTATGAATGTTCTCTCTCTAGTCTAGATAAAAAAAATCTAAAATAAGATGTTTCCTATTTCTAAATCAAAATATTAGGACAGAGAAAGTTGAAAGCATTCTTACTGAGCAATTGTTTTAGGACAATACAAGAAAGAAACAGTCAAGTTTCATGCTTTCATTTAAACTACTTATAACTGGAACTCTCTAGCAATAGTCCTGTTCAAAACCCCTCTTTCAAAAAAAATTTAACTTGCTCTGCCATCTGATCTCCATAGTCATAGAGTAAGCATGTGAGCTCCTGTACACTCACTCTCACACACATTCCCAACATTATTTCCCATATTAAATATAATGGACATCTCTTATCTATACTCAGGTCTATTTTGGTTTCAGTTTTTCTTTGTGTAGGTTTATGTTACATAAAGATAAAATATGGTGAAAGGCACTTTTTTGATAACTATTCAAGGCTTATACCACAAAATCACTGCTAACTTTACATCTTCCTATTGCACAGATCAGGTTCTTTCATTGATATGTTCCACAAACTTCATGGATTCCTTACTGCACTAAATAAGATTCAAATCTTTCCAATTAGCATTTGGTGTCTTCCATAATCTGTTGCCATACTATTTTCTTATCTTCTACTATTCCCCCTACTCCAACTCTATAAACTTTGGTCCAGGCAAAGTAGACTGATCTTTGTTCCTTAGTCTCCTCCAACTAAACAGAAAAATCAAACAAACAAAAAAACAAACACTCTAAGCTACAAGCCCCTCAATCTATCATTGCATATCTTTCCTCCATTTCACAATCAAACCCCCAGGAAAAAAAATAATAAAGTTGTTTGTACTCCTGGCTTCCAGTTTCTATCTTCACTCTCTTCTAGAGAAAGCAAGTGGTACAATGAACAGAGTGCTTGACCTAAAGACCAGAAGACCTAGGTTTAAATCTGGCCTCAGACACTTCTTAGCTGTGTTATCTTAAACATGTCTGTCAACTTATTTGCCTTAGATTCCTTAACTGTAAAATGGGGATAACAAAAACACTGACCTAAGAGGGTTGGGGTAAGGATCAAAAAGAGAAAATATAGATATAATAAAAATATTACTTAAAAGTTTATTGCATTCTTCTTTCTTATACCTTCCCCTCCCCTACTTTTTTCAACTCCTTGGAATAAAACTTTTGCCCTCATCATTCAACAAATACTACTCTCTCCAAAATCACCAATAATCTTCATTTTTATAAATCAAATGTCTTTTTCTCAGCACTCATCCTTCTTGATCTCTCTGCAGCATTTGCCATGATGGAACACATCTGTCCTTCTGAATATCCTCTCTTTCATGGGTTTTTGTGACCTTATGTTCTCATAATTCTCCTACCTCTCTGTTCTCTTTCTCATCTCCTTTGAAGGATTGTCATCCATTTCCCATCTCCTAAGAGTAAGTGTACTATAAAGTTCTGTCCCCACTATCAGTTATCTCATCAGTTCCCAATGGGTTTACCATCTACTAGTAAATGACCTCTAGTCCCATGGATAAAGTTCTAATTTTTGCAAGAGCTCAGGCCTACTTCACCATTCTATTGGACATTTCTAAGTGGAAGCCCCATATATACTTCAAACTCAACATTTCCAAAATGATTCCCCAAAAATCCTAGAGACCCAAGTTTGTAACTTTCAAATAATCTCTTTTCCAGAATTCAGTTGTCAAGAGACATGACTGACATATCTCCCTTACTGATCATATAGATTCCCCTGACATTATTCCTTACACCACTTCTTATGAATACGATGTAGCATTCCTGGGTCTACCCTAGAGCTCTCAGGTTGATGCTAGCTCTGCAACACCTTTCTTACAGATTCTACTTTCACTCATGCAGCAGTAATCAAGTAATCAATCAACAAAATATTTATTAAGCACTATTATATGCAAATTACTCTGCTAACTTCAGGGATACAAATAGAAAATCCAGTCCCTCCTCCATAAGAGTTCACATTCTAGTGAGGAAAGAATGCATATGGAAGGTTTCAGTTGGAAAGCTCTTTTGGTCTATAGAGTGTAATGATAGTAAAGCAAATGGGAAAACCTCTTTTCTAAAGTCAACTATACTCCTTTCTAATGTTGAACCATTTGAAAGTGCCAACTTTCTTTTCTGGGCTTTCAGTAGTTGTTGAAGTACCTGCAAGAGCAGTTGCCAGGCTGCATCTCCACAGGGGTCAAAGTCTTTTAATTGCAAATGCTTCTAATTGGATTCTCTGCCTCCAGTTTCTCTCCATTCCAATTCATCTTCCACTTAATAACCAAAAGGATATTCCTTTAGAATAGGTTTGACCATTCCCTGGGAAGAATTTATTCCTTACCTTGTCAATTCTGTGGCTTCCCTCAAAGTTCCACTAAAGTTCCACTTTCTACATCAAACCTTTCCTGATCTCCCAAACACCAGTCAGCAAGAAATTTACTTTGTATATAATGAAGTGGGGTGTGTATGTGTGTGTGTGTGTGTGTGTGTGTGTGTGTGTGTGTGTGTGTGTGTGTGCCCAGTGGAAAGGGCATTTGGCACATAAGAAAAGTTTGATTGACTGAATCCTCTACCTTCCTGTCTTTGTTATGCAGTTCCCTATTCCTGCAATGTTCTCTACTCCCCTTCCTCTTTTTTTCAGTCTCTTGAATTTCTGACCATTTTATACTCAACTCAATTTCAATCTCCTCCAGGAATATTTTCCTGATTCTTTTGGTTTCAAGCAACTTTTTTTTTCAGATCTCAGCAAGTATTATTTTGTATCTCCCTCCCTTTTTCTCTAGGACCTATAATTTCATCATAGAATTCCCTGGAATGGAAATTCCCTCCCAAAATGCAGAATAATTGAGGACACTAAAATATTAATTTCCTTTGTGTGCTCACAGAGGTATAACTTGAATCCAGGTCTTTCAGATTCCAAAGTTAACCCAACCCATATCACACCCTACTGCTTTATCAGATAACATTTTGCACTGAAATTTCATTTTATCTCCCTTTCATAATGTAATCTCCATTGTGGGGGGACCAAGACTATGCTTTAAATAATGTATATCTCTCCTCACATTATTGAATCATGTTTTCATAAAAGAGGTGCTTAATAAATATACATTCAATTGAAATGTTTTAGACAGCTAAATTCATGAAAGTGATTTATTACCTTCTGTAAATTTTTTATCTTTTTTGGAAATAAATGTTCTCTCAAGTATTATAGTTCATTATTGTATCTTCCATTCTGTATGAGTGTTGCAATACATTTCAGCATTCAGTTCCAAAGAGGAAATTGCATCTTCCTTTTCTATTTTCCACTATGTTGAGATCATACAGATACAATTAGAGAGATAACTTTGTTCAACAACCTTCTCTTTATATGATCAACTTCAACCTTAATGTATCCATGATATCATTGATATAGGTAATTCCTTTATTCTTACAGATCTCAACTCATCCATGCCTTTTCATACCATGTGATTCTCATCCATTTTCTCCTACAGGTTCTCCAGAAGAGACACCTAACATGCTACAGATCTTTCTCCAATTCTTTGTATATTTTGTGGATAGCAGTGCCAATATGTGGAATGTCCAAATATTTTCCCCTTGCTCTCAACACATGACTGACATATCTCCCTTACTGATCATATATTCCCCTAATGACATTATCCCTTACACCACTTCTTAGGAATATGACCCAGCATTCCTGGGTCTACCATAGAGCTCTCAGATGCACTTTGAATCACCCACAACTTTGTAATGTTCCAAGATGTGAAGTCATATAGCACTGCTTAGGGAGTATCTATGTTTATTTATTTTTTATACCCAGAAGCATCACATAATTTCTCAAATTCAGTCCAGACTTCTTCTTTTTAAGTTCTCAGCTCCAATGACTATTCATCTCCATGTCTATTCTAGCAGCACAGATTTAGAGATTAAAAGAACCTTAAAGACCTCTAGTCTGACCTCCATAATCTTATAGAAAAGGAAAATTAACCTTAGAGAAGTGACTTGCTTAGAATGAAAGAAATATTCAGTTTTCCAGGCAGGATTAAACCCAGATCTTTGTGACTCTAGGTGGTTCAGTGGAGGAAGCACTGACTTTAGAATCAGGAGTACAGAAGTTTGAATCCATCCTCAGACACTTGACACTAGCTGTGTGACCTTGGTTAAGTCACTTAATTATGATTGCCTCACTTCCAAGGTCATGTCTAGATGTCTTGATTCATATCTGACCAGATTCATATCTAGACCCAGATGACTCTTAAGGAGAAAGTGAGGCTGCTGACTTAGCACAGTACTCCCTAACTTAAAACCAATTTATGTGCTTGTCCTGGCATCAACTCCCTGATGTTGTGGTATCCTTTGAAAACGAAAAATGTACTTATGTTCAAACTAAATGAACAGCTAATCCAACTGCATTTGAATGTCTGGATAATCATAGTATTTATTCAGTTAATTTTTCCCCATATAGAGTGCTGAAAATTTTTTTTTTAAATGAATTGCACTGAATAGACACTAGCAAGTACCTTGATGCAAACAGCAACATATCATCTGTAGACAAGAACAGATGAAGGCTCTCATCATTAAGACTAGGCAGGACATTGCATCAATTCTCCTTTAATTTATTCACTCCGTAAAAAAAGGCTAACCTAATATTTCAAAAGGGAAAACTAAGTGGATGAAGAAGACATGCTAACCAGACAGTACCATAACTTCATGTCCATAGTAAAATTATCATATGTCATAAAGGGTTCACTAGGTTTCCAAACTTCCAAATATCCTATCAGAAACTGAAACAACTTCTAAAACAACTTGATTAGATATTTTGCATTCTGTCAGAGACATTATCAAATCAGAGATACAACATAAGTTTTAGTCCTTGACAAGATAAAACTATAAAACAATGTTTAAATGAGTTAAATGTCCCCTTAATGGAATCCTGTCATCATAGTTCTTTACTGTTAAAATATGGTCCATATCAGCATAAAAAGAGGAACAGTCTACCTGGACCTACCACAGAGCTCTCAAATGCACTTTGAGACACCCACAACTTTGGAAATACGAAGTCATATAGCACTGTAAGTAAGAGTGTAGAGTGAGAGCTTTTAAGGAAAGTCATTCCAGAATCTACTGCCTAGTTTGTTTCTAAATAGAATATTTTAAGAATTTGTGATATCCTAGAAGTGGATACTGTCGCCACTACCAAAGATCCTATCCGCTCTGGAACTCAATAGTCCTGGGTGTTTTATATGCCACCAAAAGAGACAAAGACTTCAATGAAAATAGAATTTGCTCTGAAATTACTGCAAAATACACATCTGATTTCTACACTTAACTTCTTTTCACTTTATACTATCTCACTTTTCTCTTTTCCTCTCTCTCTCTCTCTCTCTCTCTCTCTCTCTCTCTCTCTCTCTCTCTCTCTCTTTTTCTATCTATCTCACACTCACACAGAAATAGGAATGCAGAAAGTGGAAAAAGAGGTGGACATCCAAATAGGCATCCCAACTTTCACATTTCATTGTTGTGTCCTCATCTATAAAATAAAGATGATAATATTTATTTACCTACCTCACATATTTGTGGAGAGAAAAGCACTGTCTAGGCCTATTTGTTGTTATTATTTTAGCAATTTCCAATTCTCAGTGACCCCAAATGGAATTTTCTTGGAAAAGATACTGCAGTGCTTTGCTGTTTTATTCTCTATTTCATTTTTGGAAGAATTTAGGGTTTAGTCACTTACCCAAGTTCACAGAACTAGGTAACATCTGAGGATGCATTTGAACCCAAATTTTCCTGACTCCATGTTCAGCGCTCTATCCACTGTACTTAGCTGCTCATAGAGTGGTCCTACAGGTGTTCTCTTAATTTTTAGCTATCATTATTATTATAAATTTGAAATATGAACAAAGCTAACAGTTTCCTATTTTAAGACAAGGGAACCAATCTACATTTATAAAACAAAGTGACTGCCTCACAAGATAATTATTTGCTGCCATGAAAACATCATTCAAAATAAAAGGGTCTCCAATGTCTAAAAATCTATAACTTATATTTTGTTATATAGATGATACCTAATAGGGTCATAAAGAATAGGACCTGACTAAATCAACTAAACACAATTTATAATACATACTCTTTCTAATAAATTCAATAGATACAACCCATATAAGCAACAGCTCATGAGGGTGCCCTTCAATAACTATTGAGTCTTTACAGTCAATTCTGAAATGTCTTGAGAGCAACAGATCAAATTTATTCCTCTCCTTTTTCCTCAAAATGAACTTGAAGGCCAATATCCAATAGCAGTTTTCCTGACTTAATTCATCTTTAATACTATATTTAGTTTTTGCATATCACATACCCTTTCTCCTAAAAGACAATAAGTTTCTTTTTTTAATAAGTTTCTTAAAAGCAGGGACTATACCATTATTTTCTCTTTCAATTCTTATACATAGCACTAGTCATTGGAAAGAGCAGAAATATAATAAATATGAAGGAGATGGTATAAAATGAATTCAAAGGGGCAATATGAGTTCCCAAGACCAGACAGTTACTTGGTGGCAGAACTTGTAGAAAACTGGAATTGTTTCTTGATTTTCATTCAGTGGTTCCATTATGTTGCTTGGTATTTTCTCTATCAGTGCTTCCCTAAACAATCTACTCAATCCCCTTTCTGTCTGAAAAGTTAAAGAAAATTTAAAAAATAGAAAAAAAATCTTGATACAACTTCTGGTCAGCCATTCTAGTCCTTTCTTGTAGTCTACACCAGAATGGAGAGGCAATAAATATGTAATTCACTCTAAAGCCAACTATTTTCCCTATCAAGATAAAAACCTAATTATTTGTGTGTGCATGTGTGTGTATATACATGTAGTTATCATTTTGTCATTTCTACAAGTATGTGGTTTATATGTGTACAAATGGGTAAAATATATTTATGCATGCACATAAATATATGCATGCATATATTATACACATAGATATTCCAGAAACAGAACTTGCCCCTTCCCTCTTCTTCAGGTTTTAATGATAAAGAGGACAGGTCTCTTAATTTTTTTCTCTTGAACATTTCCTTTCTCTAAGAAGGAGCACTACCTTCCCATATTTTTTCTAAATTAATTTTCTCTCTTACTAGTTGACAAACTTAAAAAATAATAATCTTAGATGAGAGGACTTAGGGAGGAGTTAGAACCATTTACAAGTATCTCCCAAGTTGTCATCTCAGGAAATCTCAGCACTGCCAAAATATCAACCAGATCTAGTGGTTTAATACCAGACCCAATTAGAAATACAATTTCAAACTCAACTGCGTGGTACAGTGGAAACAGCAGCAGATGGGGAGTAAAGAAGTTACCATTTTAAACCTAGTTTTACTAGAAACTACCTGTGTGCCTTGCACAAGTTGACTAAATTACTGGATCTTCAATTTCCTCACAAGTAAAATGAAGTATTTAGGCTAGACCTTTTTTTCTCCTGAAGATCATTGTTTTAAAATACTAAGATTTTGCTATATATCTATGGATACATGCTCCGAAATTTTATCCACTAAAATCCTACTTTAATGTCTTCTTATATGATGAATATGGACCATGATCCTCAAGGAACAAAGGGAGCATTGGCAGACCCAAATAAGCTGAAAAGGTTTCCAGGATGTTCTTGTTCATACAGCTGTTTCTGCCGCCCAGAGATCAGTCTATGTTTGCAGGGACTCAGCAGGGGGGATATTTGGTCATGTGCAAAAGAATTGTTTTCCATCACAGCAACTTATGAAGACAATTTCATGAGAAATGATCTTTACTGGAGGAATTATCCACACTGAGGGATTCCTTGAAGCAAACAATAGACACACACACACACACACACACACACACACACACAAAGGCAAATGTGCACATTATATGTATATGCTTATAAATATAGATATGTAGCTACATATCTATAAATATATATATATACATATATATATATATATGTACACTTCCTGGAAGTATATGTTTGTGTATATATTTGGGGATACATATGTATATGCATAAATACATCAACATATAATTCAAGGGTGTACATATATATGTATATATACACATATATATATATATTTTTGTGCATGAAGATTCTAAAGTGTATAAATATCTATCAGTTTCATTGAGAATGGTAGGGACTATGTAAATCTCTGGGTCAGGAAATTAGGGAGAATTGGTAAAATGTGATATTTTTTTCTAACCTTGTACACTAAAGTATTCAGTTTGAATTCTAGTTGTAGCAATGAAAAGCACTTTGTTGTAGTATTTTATTTTTAAAGCCTGTTAAATATTAAAAAAAGATTTTGTTTCCAAATGCCTTTACAATTATATTTCCAAGTTGTTATTGATAGCATTATTATGCATGGTTGTGACCATACACTTTTATTTTTCTAAAGAGTTATTTATAAAGGACAGAATGGTTTTTGACAAATGAATAATCCTTGTTAGATGTCTGTCATTCTTAGAATAAATGGTTCATTTCATAGGAACTTAATTAGAAATAAAATTATGGGCTTTTATTTGATTTTTAAAAAACAATCACATTTTATTACTTTTATTTAATATATACTTTTTTAATATCAGCATCCATCACTAAGTGACTGATGATTAAAGAAATATTTGGATGTAGTCTCTGAAAACAGATGCTAAATTGTAAAAATTCTTTGAAATAAAACACACTGAAAATTTCACAAAATGCTGCACATTCTAAAAAGTTTCTGACTGAAATTAGCCATCTGTACAGTATAATTTGTCCTCTTTATCAAGTTTAGTTATTAAAGATAATGCAGCATATGATTTAATAATAGCCAAATCCTAGCTTAGAACCATATTATATGATAGATCACATAAAATGGCATGAGAGCAACTAACTGTGGGGTTTAACTGCCAAACCTGGATAAAAAATTAAACATTATAACTTTCTTCTATTATGATTCGTTATTTACTGGAACATTCAATGAATGCTATAGTCTGAGCAACTTTCCTTCCCGATGGGAAATTAACATGAGGATAGCTATCCAAAGAGTTTAGAAATCTCAGTCTGTGACCAAGGTTACAGAATATTATAATTTAATCAAATCAATCAATAAGCATTTATTAAGAACTTGTGCCAGGGACTCTGCTAGGAATTGGGGACAAAAGGCATAAATAAAACATCCCCAGCCCTTAAGTAATTTACATACTACAGGAATTTAAAACATACTAGAAATATGGAAATGATGAAATAGGAAACATGGTATTTGTTGGAAATGCATGCTTTACAAAGTCAATATTAAAATTAGGAACAAAAAAACTGAACAAAAATCCATACAGCACTCTCTCCTAGAGTTAGAAACTTTACCAGTAACACTGTCATTTTAATTGTTAATACATCAGGGACCCCCTTGAACATTTGGTGAAACTTATCGGTCCACTCATCAGAAGAATCCTCTTAAATGCATAAAATAAAATGAAAAAGATTACAATTGAAACCAATTATATTGAAATCGATAGTCAAGTTCACAGACACTCTTAAAGTCAATAGATCTCAAATTAAGAAACTTTGCTCTGCTGGCTTGGTTTTGTTCAAGAGGCAGTTTCTTAGCTATTAGTTTATTTCTTCACTTATTAGTTTATTTCTTCAATTATTTTTATTTCTTAATTTCACCATACCCTGGCAAATCAATTAGCCAGTCAAGACAAATTTAAAAAGTATTTCATCAATACTATGTGCTTAGCCAAGTGCTGCTGAATATATATATATATATATATATATATATATATATATATATATATATATATAATTAAGGTTTTTGCAAGGCAGACAGGGTTAAGTGGCTTGCCCAAGGCCACACAGCTAGGTAATTATTAAGTGTCTTATTTTATTATTTTATTATTATTTTATTATTAAGATTTGAACTCAGGTACTCCTGACTCCAGGGCTAGTGCTCTATACACTGCACCACCTCACCTCCCCCTAAATATATATACTTTTTTTAAAAAAAGAAAAAATAGTGGGAATTCCCTACCCTCAAGGAACTTACATTGTATGTTAAAACAACATGGAAAAACTGTGTGTGCATGTGTGCATATTCATATATGTGTATGAATAGACACATGTGTGTATTCATATATGTGTGTACCTGTATGCACACATTATAACATGGAGGTAACTGAGGGAAAGAACTAACATGAAGGAGGACCAAGAAAGAATTCTTAGAGAAGGTACAACGTTAATTGAGAACTAACAGGAGATAGGGAAGTCAAGAAGAATGACTCACTCGGGTGAGAATGGAGACAATTAAGGGACAGCCTGTGTGAAAATGCCCAGAGTTTTGGATCTTATATATCTGATCAATTAATCATCAAACATTTATTAAAGGATAACTATGAGCACCTCAATTTTGCAGATAAGGAAAATAAAGTCAAATGATTTGTCCAGAGTCACTGGGTTAAAAGAATCTGACATGGGCTAGGGACCTGAGTCACCTTGACTCTTTAAGACCAGGATCTATCCAAGATACCACACTGCCTTGATAAACACCAAAGCCAATTGACTCTGAAACTGTAGTTTTTAATATCTCATGGCAGAAAATATCAGGTTACTACCATACCAGTGGTTTAGTTGTAATGTTTCTAGAGTTATATCTTTAACCACACTAACCAGCATAGCACAACCATTCCCTCACCAGCTGGCACAGAACAAGACTGTGTCTTCATGCCACTCAGTGCTCCTATTCCTAACAAAGCAAGTACTGAATACTGCAGGCCTTACTGTGTTTAGTACAAGACTAAAGAAAATATCTATAATTCCACTTGAATAAGAGATATGAACATCCCCACTGGACAATTCCTACACTGCTTTGCTATGACTACTACTGTCCAAGAATTTGTGTTTTTTCTTTTCTTTCTTTTTTTTTTTTGGTGAGGCAATTGGGGTTAAGTGACTTGCCCAAGGTCACACACCTAGTCAGTGTCAAGTGACTGAGGTAGGATTTGAACTCAGGTCCTCCTGACTCCAAGGCCACTTGTCTACTCATTGGGCCACATAGCTGCCCCTCCTTTTTGTGAAGAATTGTAATTTTCAAAAAAAATGATAACTATTTCAGTAGAATTTGTTTCCTTTATAATCCCATAATTTTTAAAAAAACTTTAAAATCATTCTGAGTAGGGGTCTGAGTACTTCAACAGAATGTCAAAGGGAACCATGAAACAAACAAACAAAAAAACATTAAGAAACCCTGGATTGGGGGAAGCTGGGTGGCTCAATGGATAGAACACTGGCCCTGGACTCAGGAGGACCTGAGTTCAAGTCCAGCCTCAGACATTTAATAATCACCTAGCTGTGTGACCTTGGGTAAGCCACTTAACCCCATTGCCTTAAATATATTTTTTAAAAAAGAAGCTCTGGATTAAAAGATCTCTAAGTTTCCTTCCTACTCTAAAATTCTATAAATCAATAATCAATAATCTAAAATTACCTCACTGTTCAGGGTTCATATAACCATCCCATTGACTGAGACTCTCCAAAATATGCTCACCATCATTTTATTAATAAAATACCCTCTAATTCTCTGACTGACCTCATCAATAGCAGCTATTTGAAACATTCTTAAAACAATAAAGCATTCACAAAATAAGAAATTAAATTCATTTTGCACATTTAAAATAATTTCATACTTTAACTTAATGAGAAATAGAATCTAACTCATAAATTAAAAAAAAAACAAATCTCAGTCTTAGATACAACCTAAAGTTCTAATTTCCTTCAGGTAAAAATAAAAGTCTTCATCCATACCTTCATAAACAATTCAAATGTATATGGCAAACAGTTTCACATTTGGCTATTGGATCTGCGTAATAACATTTCTTGAAATAATTATTAACTGATTAGCTCATGAGCAACCCTACCAAAGAGCATATTTTTCATGGTTGCTTGTTTTACATATTGAATGAAAATAAAGACAATGACAATAAACACCTCATTTCTGTAGATTATTAAAATGTGCATAAGTGCTTCCTCCAAAATACCCTTGTGATAAAGTGGTACAATTGTTAGTATTCCCACATCAGCGATGAACAAACTGAGGTTCAAACTGGCTAAAAATTTTGCTACTGCCACACAGTAAATTTAGGGAATTATCCAAATTAAAAGTAGAAGGGACTTCAGAGATCAAGGCATCATTTTATAGGTGAGGAAACTAGAAGCCAAAAAGATTGAGACATACATTTAAGACATATATAACCAGTGCTCATTCCACTGTTTCTGTAGGTTAGGAGTTTATAGGCCAAGACCAATGTAATGATTTAAGAAATCAGACATAGTGTTAAAAGCATCATAAAGAATCCCATAGAATGTGCATTTGTCTGAAGAGATATCTCAGAAACACTAAAAGAAAAACAACACCTACTTTTAAGGTAAAAATGCCATCATTTTTTTTTCTGAATTAATATTATATTATGCAGTTATCTCTGATAAAAATCTTCAGGGTTCCTTATGTCAAGTACAAAATAATTTTCCAAGTCATCAAACAAACCTAGCAACATGTACTTTGCTATTTGTAAAGCTGTGATTAATCAGAAATACACCACTGATGCATATGATAGCTTGAGAAAAAAATACCACATTCTTTTAAAATAGGTTAAAATGAAAAACTAATCAAATTATCCATATGTTATTGATTATGAAATTAATTGGGAAATGAAAACATGTAGTACTTGAAATGTCTTACTTTAATTGATGCAAGTTTTTCAAGTAAAATTATGTAGGCAAGCTGCCAACAAATAGAATGCATATCAGTCACTTGGCATAATGCCATTGCTTTGATGGACTGCTGCTCTTCAGATATCCCTGCTGGATATATATTCCTCTTTATCAAAATGCTTCTGATTCCTTACCTGTTGGGCACCTGTGAAACAGTCTGCCTGAGATTTCAGAGACTTTTCTATATAAAGGCATTTGCATTTAACAACCTTAACTCTCATAGTTACAGGACAACTCAAGTTCTGGGTAAAGGAAGATAGTGGACTTTTAGAGCTGGAAGGAAACTTGAGAGTTCATCTGGGCCAATTTTCTAATAGCAGTAACCTGATTTTCTAATCTACTGTTACAAGCAAAGATATGAATACCAGAAATTTGAGGAAAAAATTGACATTTAAGTATTCCATTTAATAACCTTTGACCTCTGCACCTGTTTCTGAAGGACATGTGAGCCTTTGGGTTAGAAGAAGTACCACACTATTTCTAATTCTTGTTTGCTGTCCTCAAATCTTTCTTCACTCCAATTCACTATCAGAAGGCAAACTGATCTTCCTCAAGTGTCACCTTTTCACCACCACCCTTCCCCAATTTATGTAACTATTGGCTCCAATTGATATCAAATATAAAAAAAAATCTTGTTTGACTTTTAAGGCCCATCATAACCTGATCCCTTCCTACATTTTTGTCTTCTTACACCTTACTTACTCTTACTCTTCCACACAAATTGATTAATTAAGATCAATCTCCTTATGTTGTTTACACAAAACATGCCATCTCCTAACTGAGCATTTTCATCGACTGTTCCCCCATGCCTGTAATTATCTTAAGTCTCATCTCCATCCCTTGACTGTCCTGGCTTCCTATAAGACCCAGTTAAAAGTCCTACCCTCTAGATAAGAGCCTTTTACAATCCCCTTTAAAGTTAGAACTTTCTCTCTGTGATAACTTCCCTCCTGTATGTATTCCATTTGTACATAGTTGTTTGAACATTATAGGAGCTGTTTTTTTCTTTCTACTTTTTTATTCCATAGCCTCTCCTCCTCCCCCTTAACACAAACTATGTGCTAGACATTGTGCTAAAATCTTTATAAATATTAACTCATTGATCCTCATAATAACCCCCTGAGATAATTATAATTAAGGTAACTGAGATAGGTAGATAAAGAAAGATTAAGTGGCTTTCTCAGGGTCATATGGTCACTAAATATGTTTGACATCATATTAGAACTCATGTTTTTCTGACTCTAGACCCAGAGCTCTAGCCACCATACCACCTAGCTAAATGCTCATTGATTTGATTTGTTGCCTTGTGTCCCTGCTTCTCCTTTTATCATTATCCTATAATCTGCTTCCCAAATGATGACCACTGTAAAGTATTTGAGTTTTTCTTAGGAGGCACTGTGCCCTTCTGGGCTCTGGCTTCTGTTTCATCTATAAAGATGTTTGACTGTGACCTGAAACTGTCAATAAAATCTGCTGCATAGGAAGCTGGTATATCTGGAGTACTGAGCTAGACTTTGGAGTCTTCATCCCTTGAGATAGTTAAGAAAAAATTAGGAAACTATTTGTTCTGAGTATTTTGGTTTTTCTTTTGCCTGACCTAAAGGCAGGAGGCTGGCCCAGATCCTCTCAGCAGGTCACTTCCAACTCTAGCCCATGGTCAAAAACACAGCACCAGAATTAGATCCGAAGCATCATATCAGCAGGTATAGTTTATTGAATTGTTACCGGGGAAAATACATTTTTAAGTATCATGTTTGCAAATTCCAAAAAAATGAGGGGATAATGACCTTTTCCTATTACTTTTTTCCTTATGATCATCAGAGAAATACCAGAATTGAATACTTGTTGTACATTCAGTACATTCATATTTTTCCAGATGCACCTAAAGCATAGGTCAAAGATGGTATGGAAAAAAAGGCATTTATATATATGAACTATAATTTATTGGAGGTCCTTCTATGATTTCCCATACCTCCCCCAAAACCATGTACCCCCCCATGCCTGTCTATATGTTAATCATTTCTAGCCTGAGTCAAAAAGTAATTAAAGAGTCAATTTGGGTGGCAAAGAAATTTAATATTTTAGGATCATCCAAATAAATGATCTTTTATTTATTTTCTTCCATTAAGTCAAATATTTTAGAAAGATTCACTAAATTGCAACATTGGTGTTAGCTTCAGCTTCTCATTCTTCCTCACTTTATATCTCTGTTCACTTCTAAAATCTTGCTTTGTCTAAGTCTAATTACATTTCTCACTTAAATGGACTTTTCTTTCCTTATTAGACTACCATGCTAGTTCAGGTCCTCAGCACCTTTCCTTTGAATTAACTGCAACAGTTTCCTATATGGTCTCCCTTGTTTCAAGTCTTTCCCTTCTCTAATCCATCTTTCTTAAAACTCTCAAAGTTGATTTTCCTAAAGCACAGGTTTGACCAAGTCACCTCTCCATTCACTAAACTCCAGGGTCCCTATTACCTCTGGAATCAAATAAAAATCCCTCTAATTCCTCACAGTTGAAGCTCTTTATAAACCAAGTCTTTGCTCCCTTCTCAGTCTTCTTATTCATTGTTTTGAAGTTCAACCTCTACGGCCTACTCCTCCTCTTTACATTCTCCCATCTGCATACCTTTACATTGGTATTCTCTCATGCCTATAACACTCTTATTCCTCACCTCCACTTTCAAGCAACCCTGGAATCCTTCAGGATGAAGCACAAGCACCAGCTTCTTCAACCTGATACCTTTTCTGGACCTACTGCCAGTCCTTTCCCTTCCAAGGTCACCATGTTTCTGATTTGAAAGCTTTTTGTATATGTGTTTATGAAGTACTCTTCCTATAAGAATGTAATCTTCTTGAGAGCAGGCAATGGTCTTTTTTTTTTTTTTGCTATTTTCCTCATATCACCAATCCTAAGCACAAAACTTAGATTATATGAGGCAGCTAATAAATACTTATTGATTTCTTGCCTCATCAATATGAATTTATAGAAATCATTCCTCATCTAAGTTTTTAAAATATAAATTAGTATTTCAATATGCTAATAAAGTATGCCATATTTGTATTAAAAAAGAATAATATATACTCATTTATTTGAGGGTGAAGGGGATGAGGAGATGATAATCTATTTTAAACTTTTAAAACAAATGTTTTTGACCTATACTGGAACATTATCTCAGTACTCTTATGTGTCCAGTCTCATTTTTTTCCCTTTGAAATTATATGGGTTGATCTTACATAGAGACAGAAGGCAGTAAATTCCTATCCTCCATCAGTACTGTTGACCTCAGAGCAAACCTCACAACTGGCTCCAGGCATCCAACATCCATCATTGCTTTTGAAACCTAATCTTTCAGGGAAAGACAGCTGCATTGGGCAACGTGCTAAGCAGCTTTCTAAGATACACTGTGATTCCCCTCTCTACTTACCCCCCCTCAAAAAAAAGTCTTACTTTTAGTTCTAGGTTTTACTTGACTGCTTTCCTCAAAACTTTTCACCAAATTTCAGATCAGCATCAGATATAATCTACATTGTAATGATATTGGATTTTCCCCCAGAATATAATACATTTTCATATTCCATATTAGAAAATAAGTTCTAATCTATGTTTTGAATATATACTTTTAAGAAAAGTACTGTTAACGATGATCACATTGTTCAGTGGAAGAGGGTAAAACTGAGCAAATTATTCTTGTTGCAGTAATTTCTACATTTAAACAAATATATCTAAATAGGTAATAATAAAAATCTACTTTAATCATTTTAATAGGCAAAAGACAGATGATATGGAGATAAAAAAATCCATATCAAATGGGTTTTCATTTTCAAGCAGCTCAGTTAAAATTATTCTAGGACCAGGCAATTACATATTTTAGAAAAGGCATAGTTTCTACTCTTAGAAGACTTTAAAAAATTTAATTTGAAAGGAAAAACAGATAAACATAGAATCCATGTAAATGTGTAAAAATCATAATTGATTTTCAATAGCTGATTCAGGAGGCCTATCTGTGTACACTGAAGGATTTGTTAAAGGCTAGAGTTAGGAGAGGAAAGCTTCAAGGAGATGGTAGAACTTAGGGATAGAGTTAGAGGGAATCCACTACAAGGAAAAGACAGATATAAAATGGAGGGTATGGGAAATGTTATTTCATGTATTTGCAAATCTTTGTGTAAACCACGATATGCAATATCAGCCTGAGAGAAGAAGGCACCTCAGTAGGTACTTTATGAATATTTATGAAATTATACCACTGTATTGATATCTGTATTTCTCAAAATTTTTAAAAGGTTATCTAGGATCCTGTGGACCTCAGACTTGTAGATCAATGAGTTACAACTTAAGTTATAGCTTAACAACAGTTAAAAAAGAGAATAAGGAATTTCTAAATTCAATCAACTTTATGAAACAGGCAAGTTACTGTGTTCAAACTCACTAAACAACTGTATTACAAAGGTCACAAAGCTTCTGACACTGTAATCAGAATGTCAAAGAAAAAGCAGAATGTAAGGTGTATTTCCAGTCAATGAATTCAAACAACTAATAGCAAAAGCCCAGCTTCAGATTGAAGCCCACAAAATGGGATGGTGCCAAATAGGGAGACTGAATTCCAAAGCAAAAGAGTAAACTTTTGGAATAGGAAACCTTTGGAAAGGAAAACAAGGCTTGTTGCAGTTGTGGGACAAATCCCACTGTATTCTCATTTCAATCTGTGTACCTAGATCAGGGATGGAGTTACCGGATCTGGTTTATCCAACTGTCATCCTTTTGAGAGTGCATCAATAAGTGGTCTTTAAAAATGAGAATAAAGGAAAATCATTTTGTCAAAACAGTTGTGAATCAAAGATTTCCTCCTGTGTTCCTTCTAGGCCATGAGGTCCAAGAGGTAGAGTGTGAATAGCAACTTAGTGGTCCTATTAATTAGCATTCTTCTGAGTCCTAAATTTCTGCATGTTGATCACTCTCAAATATTTATATTTTTAACTTTATAAAAATTCCAAAATAATTTTCCAAAAGAAAAAAATCTAATCACTTTGGAGCAGGGTGGAAGGAGAAAGCACATATGTTAATCAAGATAGGTAGCAATGCAATTATAATGACATGAAATATTATACCCTGAACTATGGTAGACATTTAGAACATATTATTTACCCTACAAAAACAAAGGAAACTAAAAGAAAAAAAATGATAAGACCAAAGAATATTGCAATCTTATATATACAAACTATATGGCAAATAGGTATTTATTCAATAAGAAACCAGCAAATTGAGTCATCTGATGTAATGCAATATTCTTTGTTGAAACTATTCTAGTTCATCAATGGAATGTTCTTGCACCACTTTTTTTAAGGATGCTATTATTTAAATTCTATTAATGCTGAAGTCTTAATGCATTTACTATTTAATATCACTAAAGTTGTGATTTTTTTAACACAAGGAAAATATATTTGATTCTATTTGTGATAAGAATAAGTAAAAAGAAAATTAAAAACCTCAACTGTAGACAAATGAAAGAAAATTTAATTTAAAAAGGAACACTTCCTGAAACTCAGATTGTTCAACCCACCCTATTGATAAATTAATACTGTGTTAAAATCCGCAAGACTAAAATTTGCATATTTTAATTGCAAAAAAAACCCCGCAAAGCAGGCTTATGTTTTCAAACCAATCAGTATTTAGAAGCAAATGAGATTATGTGTAAGGAAACTGAATTGCTAAATGAACCTCTCCTGATAGATGTACCCTAGTTCAAGGAATGTACAGAAACTTAAACAGGTGACTCTGGGTGAGTAAGGGTGGAATTTTCAAGCAAACCATTTCTAAGCAATACTTTTCTACATCATCAGATCTTCTTAGTAGAAATGCTGTAGAAGATCCTTCAATCAGGCAAATCCCATAGAAAAGGTAATACTTCTCCTTTATTCCAATCTGGACAATCATTGATAATATATGAAGAAATATTTTAAATGCCGAATTTGCTCCAGGCTTCTGAATTGTACACTTAATAGGGTGCTTCCTCAAAAGTCCTTTTCCAAACAATTCAAACTCCATTAGAATTAAATATATAAGTAAACACCTTCATAAACAGATGATAAATTTGTCATATGCCTAGCAAAAGGGGGAAAATAATGCTAGCTCTTCTTTTCTAAAATGCCTACCCAATAAAGGACTCTAAAATACCATGAAATTCAGGAAACTATTTTCTTCCAATTTAGTACTACATATTTCTTTGAATCAGGGTGTTTTTCTAGTACAATTCCTGAAAACATATTTTAGGGATTAAATAGATTATTGCAATAAACATTCATCATTTCTTTGGTTTTTCAAAACCCCTGAAACTTAAACAGGTGCCAATGAATGAAGATTACTTAGAGTTTTCAAAACTCTAAAATTTTCTAAGTACTATTCTTTTAAAAATCATAGACTTTCCCTGGTAAAGAAAATGGTGCAGGTATGAAATATGTTTCAAAACAAGAGACAGCACATTTCAACTCTGACCACCCACAACTACACTATGTGCTGTGACAAAAGTCAGATGTTTTTAGTCATACATCCCACTGGAAATGATGTGTCCCGAAATTACATTTTCCATCTGTATGACCTTAGTGATTTCTGATTTATTCTCAGAATTCCTTCTAAAATAGAATTGTCTAATGACTTGATAAATCAGCTTCTTTCCGAAGGAAATCCAATATGTAAATTCCTCAACTACACTCTTTTATAAATGACCCTCCTTGTCAGTTTGAAAAACTGAAAATCAACAAAGGAATAGTGTAAGTATACTTGACCTAATTGCCTAATGTCTATCAAGATCACCATGGTTGGTTGATTTTAAATTTGTGAAACTGACACTCAAAAATGCATGGTACATCTTCCCTCTAGGTCCCATAAGTGCTGACTGAACTTCACTCATAGTCTCAAAGTCTCCACACTTGCAAACTTACAGAGTACTTGTAAGGTTAGTTTAAATACAGCATCCATCTCTGTCTGTATCTTCTTTAAAGTAATTCTGTTTTCATTTATCTTTAACCTTATACTTGCATTATGCAAAAGGCATTACTACCAGCTTAATCAAGAAAGCATGTGTTACAAATCTTCCTATTTTGCTTAAAGATGTGATTCCTGAGAAACTATATGAATTTGCACAAAAATATCCATCCCTTTCCATATCCTTTCCTCCTAGGAAAACTGTAGTTAAACATTCCTAATACACACATACATACATGTATGTATGTAATCACTAAAAAAAAAACCTGGCAATCACTTTCATAAAGCTAAAGAATTATAAGAGTAACAAGAAGGTAAATAACTTTTTTTTGGATTGCCTACTTGAATTTTTAAAATGTTCTAATGACATTTAATAGTGTCTACTGTATAAGAACAGTTATACAGGCCCCTAGTGGTTCAGCAAACATAACAGCAGATGAAGGGGGATCCCTACTCTCAGCTCTCGTTTCTAACATGTTTCCGACTTTAAATGCATAGCAACCTTGAAAGTCAAATTTCAATTACTCTCTATATTTAACACTTTCTGTAGTTTTCTCCCTCACAGTTGTTTTTCATGTTCAATTAAGTTCAATAAGCATTTCATTATTTCATATTCACATTTGTGGCACAGATCTAACTCGAATTTGGATTATGTAACAGATACAATGGTTTTAATTCACAAACTTCTTTTTTATAATTAAAAAAGTAAAATACTAATTATAACATGTAAAAATATAAATATAATAAATCTCAATGAAAAGCTATGTACTCTTTTCCTCTTAAAATACCATTCCTAACATCTCAGAATAGGAAACACACTACCATGAATGTCTTAGAGCCTCTTAAGGCAAACTATCTTAGACTTAGTGCATGCTTTCAACATTTAATGTCCATAGATTCAAACATAATAATCACTTCTTGGGGGAAAGAAACATAAATTTCTTTCTCACATGAGCAAAGTAATAAAACTAATATTAGAATGCAAACTCTTCTAAAAAGTCTCCAATCAATAACACCCCTCAATCTGCCACCCCCCCTTGCTTTCTCTCCTTCACAAAAGAAAAAAATCCATGCCAGCACATTTACAGCTTTTAGCATTTTTTTTTTTACTGGACACAATTTGACAGCTTTATGAAACTGACCAGCTTGTCAATTTCACACCTAGAAAATACAGTAATGGCTGATCTTAGGAGGGTGAATTCAAGAAATGTCAAAGGATTGCTAGCTACATGGAGAAGAAAAGTGTATATAATTATTGGATGGAGGAGAGACAGAATTACAGTTGCTTGGTTTAGAATAGAGTCTGTGAGAAATAAAAAAAAACCTGACAGTACACTGAGATCTTTGATCTATTTCTGTTAATTTAGTAAAATCGTGTCTGTCTGTAACGTACATCAGATTTTATTTACAAAAAAAAAAAGAATGCTAAGCATTGTATTATCTATCACAGGAACCAATCTTTCTCTTCAAACTAGTATTCTGCCTAAAGATAGGCTATTTTAAAGTCCTAGCGACACCTGGTTTCACTAAAGTTGTGTGGTGGGTGTGTACACAAGGAATTGGAGATAGAACAAGGTCAGAAGTATCAGTGTACTGCCACAACTTTCCATATAATCACCAAGGCACACAGGGGTGATAAATGCAGAATAAATTTAAAGGGATTTAACCATTTTCACAGAACAAATCTATGGCAAAAGTCCTGTGGCAAAAGTGGGAGCAGAAATTGAAAGAATTCCCCCAAATGAATTTACCCTTGGTTAGTTCTGTATTGTCAGTAGACTTCTGGGCATATTACAAACCAAACAAAACCAAACAAAACTTTTAACAGGAAAGATAAGGCAAGGGAAATACCTTATATATACCCTGTTAAGTAACAATGGAATCTTGCCATGCCCAAGAGAAATTAGAAGGGCAGAAAAATCACAACAATGTTCAAAAGAAACAGCCAAGCAATTTAGAAATTCCAGTACTAAGAGGTGTGAGGAGGGGGAAAAAAGATATAAAGGATGATAGTCTCTGGCTTTAGAGATCATTTCTGATGTTTGGAATCCTAGAGAACTTGATAGATGAAAACCAGACTCACACCTCTTTTTCAAAGAAATATCATTTAGGGTAAGAAAAAAGCCTTTGCCATTAGTGTCATAAAAGAATAAAGGCGATCTAAAGAGAGACAAAGCAACTTTTCTTATATGTATAAAACCACTACAATAACCCCCTAGGAAGGCATGGAATTTTGCTGATTTGGTGAGTTTTTTCCACTTTCTTTACAACTCAGACTCCTAAGACATTCATTCTGCACCTCTGATGTATACACTTTATCATGACTGTGTGTGTGTGTGTGTGTGTTTATGTGTGTTTGTGTGTTCGTGTACAACCAACCAATTCCTGTACGAGGACAACGATCTTGGATTCCAGTGTGGTTAAGGTCTCCACAACAACCCCCTCCCCTCCTCCATGGCAGCCGCTTTGACTTTGATTCCTGCTATTTCTCCTTCTCCCCACTAGTTCAGAGAAAAGAAAGAATCGCCCCCTCACAATAACCAGCCCTCCTTCAAACATAATCACCATTGACTTTTTTAAACACACGGTTGCAGAATGTCGGGGAGGTGGGGAGGAGGAGAGAGATTTGTACCCCCCCTCCCCTCCCCAGTCCCAACCTGAGTGAGGGGCGAACACCCATACCCTCACACACATATACATACAATCGCTCTCTCTCTCTCTCTCTCTCTCTCTCTCTCTCTCTCTCTCTCTCTCTCTCTCATTTAAACACACACAGACACACACACAGTAACACACTAACACACTTCACTCTCATTCTCCTAAAGCTACAGACACCTAAGCGGGGCAGCGGCAGCGTGCAGGGGAGCATCTGGCCCAGCTGAGCCAACTGTGCGCTCGCTCCGGTGCCAGTGCCGGAGTGCCAGGCGCCCTTCACACACACCGCTCCGGAGGTGCAAGCAGGGGCAGCCTGGGCAGCGGACGGCCGCCCGGAGCCGGGCGGCGGGGGGAAGCCAGAAGTAGCCAGAAAGAAGGGTCGGCCGTGGGGAGGGGAGGCAGGAGGGGGAAGGGGCAGCCGCGGGAATTACCTGGTCATGTTTGCTCCCCAGTCACCGCCACGGCGGCGGCGGCGGCGGCGGCGGCGGCAGCTGTGCCACCGCCGAGGCTCCCCCTCCTCTCTGTCCTCCTTGGCCGCTGCCGCCGCCGCCTCCTCTCGGCTCCCTCTTCCTCCTCCCGCCGCTGTCTCCCGGCGGCCAATTTAATCCAGTCCGGCCACAGCAGCGGGAGCCCCGGTGCGAGCCGCCGGCCGGCCCTCGTGCGGCGCTGCCGGTCCAGAGCCGGGAAGTGTGAGAGAGTCAGAGAGTGAGTCCAAAAAACCGAAATCCGGCATCCAAAGGAGCGCGTCCCCCCGCCCTCCCTCCACCCCTGCCCCCTTTTTCCTCCTCCTCCTCCTCCTCCTCTTCCTCCTCCTCCTCCTCTTCCCGGGCCGTCCTCCCTCTCCTCTGGAGCCCGCTCCTGCCGCGGCGGTTTCTCCTCCTCCTCCTCCTGCTCCCTCTTCTCCGCCGCCGCCGCCGCCGAAGCTGCTGCTCCTGCTCCTGCTGCTGCTCCAGCTGCTGTTTCTCCTCCCGCTCCGGGGTGCTCTGCTCCTCCCGGCTGTGGGGTCCTGCTCCGCTTCGCCTCTCCTCCCTCCGCCTCCTCCTCCTCTGCTTTCCTTCTTTCTTGTTCTTCTTCCTCTTTACTAGAGTCTGCCTAGAAATAGCAACTCCGTGGGTCCCCCCCCGAGCTCCCCTCCCTGCCTCTTCCTCTCTCCCCCCAAAGTGCGGTGCAAACAAAAGGGGGGGAGAAAATTTCACAGATGGGGAGGGCAGGATGGGGTAGGTGGGGAAAAAGGGGGGGGAGAGGGATGCCAAGGAAGAATCGAATCAAAGCCCGATGCTAGGGTGGGCTAGCAGAATCAGTTCTATTTGTAGAAAGAATTAGAGGAGGGGAAGCCAAAAAAAAAAAAGAAGAAGAAGAAAGTGACCGGAGATGCTTCTTTGTTTGCTAGTTTGTCTGATCTTAAAATCCTCTTAACGTGGCACATATCCTATGGGATCCTGGTGGTCCATGTGTGACAAAGCTGTTGTCATTGTATGTGTAACTGCATGTATGTGCATGTGCGGGAAGGGGCTTTGCCAGAGCCAGAACGACTAAGCTCCGCCGAAGCCCAGAAGCGTCTCCCTGAACCTGGACCACTGACTGACTGACTGACTGAGGAGGACTAGAGAGCTGAGCAAAAAAGGAGAGGCTGGAGAGATGAAGAAAGGAGGCACTCCACACCACACACACACACACACACACACACACACACACACACAGACACACACAGACACAAAGAGGAGGGGGTGGGTGACGTCACTCCCTGAGAACCATCTACTAGGCCAGAAAGGACCTTCTGTAAAGCGTTCACTCATTCACTCCTAGACACATGCTTGGTTGTTTCCAACACAAGATAACTGGATGGGGCACCAACGTGCTCAAGGAGAAAAAAATAATCATAATATTGTCAAAGCATGGTTTGGGGACTTGCATGCACTTCACCTTGAGAGCATTTTCCATGGCACTAAAGACCCTTGCTTTAAGTCACTTGGGAAAAAAAGGATAAAGTGTGAAATCAGAACCCCAGGCATAACGTGTGTGTGTGTGTGTGTGTGTGTTTCTTTCACACCACTTGATTTTACAATATTGGAAATGCAGTGCTCTCCAGCTCCTATGAAGAGTACTACAAAGCCTTTTCTTTTGAAATACACCCAGGTAAAGAGTTGCAAAAGTATTCCTCAGAACAGCCTTATGGTGAAGGAGTCCTGTATTTCCTCCAAAAGCTCACTGGTTCCAACAATTGTAGCCTGTGTTTGTATTACTAGCTAAGAGGTCAATTTTATTCTAAGTGGAAAGAATCTTTTTTCTTCATTCTTCACTGAATCTTAAACAGTTGAAAAAATAGCACTAGGAGGCCAAATTGGGCAATTCACTTACCAGAATTTTATAATAAACTTGGCTAACAGGATAGAAGTAAAGAGACTTTCTTCCTGCCTACCTCACCTAAACTGCATACACTCATGTAAACCGTAGTACTTTTTTCTTCCTGGAGATTTTAGTGTATCTGAGAAAAGGTCTGGGGGTGGGGTGGGGTGGGGCAAAACTACAGTTTCTACCTAACAATCCAACATCTTAACTTCTTTCCAGGGATACCTATTTGATACCACAGTCTTGTCACTGATCTTAATGGCACTGAAAGGTGGTTAGTAATCCCTTACTACTTACATGTGCCTCTGAGCAACACCACATGTGTGAATGATGTATTTTTTAAACTAAAGTTTAACTTTTCCATTCAGTTGGGGGGAGAAGTGGCCTAGTTTGGCTCCTCCTTGTGTTCTTTGTGTCAGTAGGTAATCATAATAAATCTATTTTTTTTTTAATCTATGAACTACTAGAACAAACAAATGGGGGATTTTTCACTTCTCGGATTTCTCTTTGTACATCAATGTTGCATGAAGCAGAGCATAAGACTAACTATGTGCTACCCAAGATCCATGTATTGCCTCCCTAACGGTTCATATGGATTCCCTCAAACTCCAGTATTAACTTGCAAATCAGTCACCACTCAAGTCAGAATAATTGCTTTCTCCCTGACAATATTTTTGATATCCACAAAATGTAGCAGTTTTCCCTATTCAAAATCAAGTATAAAGGGATGATCAGAATTCACTGATTTCTCTCTGTGACTTCCACCCCTATTTTCAAACCATCATCTATCTACAGCAGAAGATGGGGGGGGGGATAACTCCAAAATCACTAAATCAGAAATTTAGTAGGACCTCTCAGTTCATCTATTCCATCTAATTCATGCCTGACTGAGAATCCCTTCTAAGACATCTCCATCAATTGAACTCCAGACTCTGCTTAGAGTCCTCTAGTGAGAGGGAACTAACTTCCCAGATGATCCATTCTGCTTTGGATTAATCTCACTAATTTTAGGAAGATTTTTCTTACATTAACTCTAAATTCACCTCTTTATTGCTCCTGATTCAGTTCTCTGTGTCAAATCAGATTAATCTAATCCCTCTTTTAGGTGACAATCCTTCAAAAAACTTGAGCACAGTTATATTGTCTTCAGTCCTCTCTTCTCCATTTTAAATATTCCTGATTCCTTCAATTGATCTTCACATGGCATTTTCTCCAGTTCTATTATCATTCTGATTGCGCTTTCCTAGATCTATTTCATCTGTCTTCCATGAAATGTTTCAAGAAATGAACACATTATTTCAGATGAGGCTTGACCAACTTTTCCCCCTTATTCTGTACCTCCTCCTAGTCTAATATTGAAAATGTAACATAGAGAAGGAGGCAATAAATGCCTTAATTTAGTTATTCCAGGGGTAGGCTTCCCAATTTGCTACAACAATATCTGGAGTTATTATGCCATAAGAATAGCTTCAACTAATTTAATGGAATAAGTACAGAATTTGAGACCAGAAGACCTTGGTTTCCATTCTAGTTCCATGACTGACTAGCTTTGTGACCTTGATTAAGTCAATTAAACTTCTCCAAGTCTTGTTTTCCTTATCTGTAGAGAAGCATGAGGGACCAAACATTTACATAGCCCTCACTATATGCTTAGTGCTTTTCATTTCATCTTCACAAAACCTGAAGCATAGAAAAGTCAAGAGACTTGTCCAGGTTCACACAGCTAGTAAGTGTCTGAGACTAGATTTGTACCCAAGTTTTCTTCACTACTGACTCAGTGCTCTATCCACTATGGTAAGAGCTGCCTCTAAAATGAGGTCAAGTTGATTACCCTCATTGAATTGTATGGTCCATTCCAGCTTTAAATCTATAACCCACAGATGGTTTTATATAAATATTAGGTGACCTTCCCTAAACCCTATCAACAGATTGTCCAGCTCTTGCATCAAAGTCTTCCAGGAAAAAGATTGAGAAAGACCCTTCTCTTCAGTATAATCCAGTGAAACACATTATTGGTCTCTCTCAAGTTCAAAAAGGATGCTTGCACTGAATGCATTGTTTCAGGAAGTCTGCTACTTCTAAGTTAGCATTTCAATTTCATTGAAAACTTTAGCCTCGAGAGTGATCATATGGTCTTGAGAAAAATCTAGACTGATAAACTTATAGAGATAGGAGGAACCATAGGGATCATTTTTTTTGTTTTTGCAAAACAATGGAGTTAATTGACTTTCCCAAGGTCAAACAGCTAGGTGTTTATTACCTCTCTAAGAATGGATTTGAACTCAGGACTTCTGGTCTGAAGGACTGGTGCTCTATCCACTGCATCACCTAGCTCCCAACCATAGGGATCATTAAGCCTAACTTCTTTTAACACATGAGGAGAATGAAATCCAGAATGGAGGACAAGAGATGGGTTGGTCAGAGTTACACACTCACTTAATGTGTCTGTGACTGATTTTCATCTGAAAGGAACAAATGAGATAATGTATATGAAAGTAATTTCAAAATTATAAAATTGTATACAAAAGCAAGATGTCATCTTTATCAATATGTTATTAGTTTAAAATTATTAAAACAGTGAGTTGGTTAGACAAGTAGATGAACTTTACAATATCACAAATGACCAAATAGAACATGGAAAATTCAATGGGATAATGAAACAGACCCATCATTTGGAAAGAAATGGAAATGCCAAGTGCAGAATTGGCAATTCCGCTATTTCATAGATTTATATTCTCATTTTAAGTGTTTATTTTTATGGCTGAGGATACAAAACCAAAATAGTCCCTTCCTTCAAGGAACTTCCATTGTGTGAGGGCAGATGTGGAGGTGACCCTAGATTCTTGCAGTGAAAACACTGCAGTGCATTATATCATCTGACAGTCCTACTAATCTAGAAACACTTGAAGTGTTGGCTAGGTGGAATGTATCTTCTCTACTATCCAAGATTCAATCCAGATGAAAGGTTGGTCAAATTCAAAGTTTGACCCCCAGGTAAATGATTTAAGGTGGGAGAATACTGATGTACAGGGAAAGCATTTCCTAAAATATGGAGGGATTGGGATCTGTGTCAGGGGATGGAGGGAGTGCCAACACCAAGGATGCAGGTCTAAATTGCTACCACTCTAAAATCCATATGTTTAGAAAGCTTATTGAAGCTCTCAGAAAGATTGAGCAACTTAACCATGGTTAGCAAATTTAAGAGACAAGATTTGAACCCAGGTTTCCTGTCTCTAGCATCTGCTATTTCTAGGTGGCCTCCTGTCTAAGTACTACCCAGACCCTGTCAGGCCTATCCTCCAAGATCAGACAAGTTCAGGGCAGTATTTAACAAAGATGTGCATAACTGAACAATAGGAAAACAACTAAAATCATAATAAATACTGATACAGTTCTGATTAAGGAACAGATCATTGTGGGCTGAGGCTGCTTTAGGAAGTTATTATTAAGTCTTCCTACATTTGATTTTTTTTGTATGTGTGTGTGTGTCAGGCCATGTAAACATCCTCTCTTTTCTCAACATAAAAGAACTTCACTATTTTTATTCAGGATTCATCATTTCCATATTACAAACACTATTGTTTAAATGAAAAAAGCCTTCTATTCTCTGTAAAATATGGTCCTCAGCTTTTAGGATGGTGCACTCAGAAATAGAATAACTGGGAAAAGGTCCACTGGAACTCAAGTCAAGTTCTGATTTGATGCCAATACCATGCTGCATTTCACCCTAACCTGCATTTTGTTGTGTTAGAGGACATTTCAGTATGGGGCTGTTGTCCTTTGGCCAGGCTGCTGGAGATTATAAAGTAGAACTGAGACAAATGGTCATTCCCATTAAACTCTTTAGCAAAGTGGGGCATTACATTAGCCATTGGAATCATCCCAATCCATGCAAAACAGTGAGCCTTTAAAAAAAATTGGCAATGAGTAAGAAGTGAGAGGGACAACACAAAGGATATATTGGAATTACCTTTTCCATTTTTTTTGTCGCATGTATTATGATAGCCGTATATTACAATTATTTATAATTAATATATGACAAGCTGTCACCTAAAATTTAACAGGTGATTTGTCAAGAAGTCCCACTAATGCATACATTAAGCACTAGACTAGATTGTAGACTTAGAGAAAAATGTGCCTTCATTTCTGTTCACTTAAATATTCAGGATTCACATTGTTTAAGTGTTTTCTGCGACTTTTAAAAATGAATGTGATATTAAAAAAATAATAAAAATAAAATAAAAGGAGGCAGCTAAGTGGTACACTGGATAAGCACAGGCTCTGGAATCAGGAGGACCTGTGTTTGGATCCGGCCTCAGACACTTAATAATTGCCTAGCTGTGCGACCTTGGGCAAGCCACTCTTAACCCCATTGCCTTAAATAAAAATAAAAATAAAATAAAATGAATGTGATACTATCATATAAACAAATGTGCATATTATTAGTAAACAACATTATTCAGTTAGGATGTTGTCATTATATGGCACTTTCACATGTTAATTTTCTGTCTTAGGAAATCAATTGTACAATCTATCTTTATCATTTAAACTTTAAAATTTCTTATAAATCTTTCAACTGAGAAATCTTTAGTATATAAATATAAAATTATATGGAAGGAAAAGCACTTCTAATCTAGTTATTTTGTATTCAGAATTTTTATTTCATTCTAGAGAGTTTTGCCCCCCTCAAGGTGAGGGGGTGAGATATTTAAAATATTCCTAAAGTAAGAAGCTATCTGAAAACAAGTAATTAATCACTCACTATGGAGAAATCTACAGAGACTTGACTGATGAAGCACTTTCCATTAAACCTGATGAATCAACATTGGGACAGAATGGAGATGAAATGCAACCATTTAGGGGAAGGGTTGTTAGTAAAATTCCTTGAAGGAAAGAAAAGTTTATTCTCAAAATTTAAGAGAAGTGAGAGGCAGTGAGACTTTTTTTTCATATTTAAAGTCCAAACTGAAAATTAAGGTGATCTTTGCTGCAGAGTTTTCATTTCTTTAAAATACTAAAACAAATATACAATTTGTTTTAAGAGAGGGGAAAGGATGAAAAATTAGAAGAGCATTTGTTAAAAACCTCATTTTTGAATGAGTCCAATTTATCTATCAGGATTGGGGCATGCTTCAAATTTAATGAGTGGCAATCAGCAGTAGTAGAGGATACAAAATTTCTTTAATGAATGAATATGTTTCAAGATTCAGTGGTTGGAGTGAATAAAAGTAAAATCTGAGGCACAGCAGTTTTTCCAAGCTAATAAAATGCCAGTGTCCACGATCCAAGTTTAGATTTCACATTCTTAGCAAAGAAGCATTGATACAGAGCCATGAAATTATTTTTAAAGGGTCTCTCAAATAGAGTTTCAGAAAATGATTTCCAGAAATTCAGAGGCAAAAGACCACAAGTAGATTTCCATGTAGCAGAAACTATGTTTCTACATAGGCAGGAGATTATAAATGGTCAGTGACAAAAAGTGCTGTTATTGCTTTTTATATGGGATAACATCTGAAATATCTCCTTGTTCTGCCTCTACCAACAAACGTTCCTAGCAATAAAGTGGCCAGGACACGGAACCACAAAGAACTGTGGGTTTGTCCACATGGAAATAGAGATAATTTTCTAAAGGGAATTTTTCAGCACTAGCAAAAATTAGGATTGGTTTATGAGATATTCTTCTAGTTAGTGAGAAGGTACAGTGATCCTCATCATTACTTATGTGGAAGCCCAAATGGAAAAGGGAAACTGAAAGAGGTGGGAGAGAAACAGGATTTCCATATGTGATAAAGGAAAACCAAACGCTCACAAAAGTTCACCCACACACACACTCTTTGCTATTTTCTTTAATGTAGTATTTTACCACCTGCCTCTATGACTTTGCAAAGGCTCTTCCTCAGATGTAAAACTCTCTTCTTAGGTCTTCCTTTAAGAATTCCTAGATTTCTTAACAATTCAAGTCTAGTAGATATTTCCTAATTGGTCATCCTATTATAGGTCCCCCAGGTGCAACTGAGCTTCCCTTCCTGAAATGCTCAACACATAGTATCTTCCAACAAAAAAGTAAATTTTGGACAGGAACTTTTTTTTTTTAATTTTGTCTTTGTATCCCCAGAAACTAATGCACAGTCAGTCATTTATTAACCACCTATTATGTACTCGGCAGTGTGTTAAGTACTAGAAATGCAGTGAAGGGTAAAAGACTTGTCCACTAGGAATTAACAAGTTAATGGGGGGAGGGGGAACAATATGTAAATAATTAAGTTCAAAAAAGAATTTACAGGATATATTGGAAATAATCAACAGAGGGGAGACACTGGAATCAAGAGGTATCAAGAAAGGTTTCCCACACTAGGGGAGATATTTATTAAAAAGGAAGACAGGGAAATAATTGATTTGTATTGGAAAAGGGGAAAGTAAAGGGAATTTCATGCCTCATAAAGAAAGCAAATGCAGAAAAAGTTGACATCTTGAATGACAGTTTTGGAATTTTCTATTTAATGCAATATATTGATGGATCAGGCATCTTCTGAGTTCTGCCCACTGCAGATGACAACCCTTAGACACTTTTTCATTTTATTCAGTTCTTGTCTACATCCCATCAGAGAAGCTTCACAGGATTATACCAGAGGAGTGACATAAAAGATTATTATCAGGGAGAGATATGAGTGAAAAAGGAGGCAATGGATAGCCTACATACTCTGCTGATAGACAAGCAATTTCAAAGGAAATTTTTCATATGTACTAATATTTTTTAATCAGCTTGAAGGAAATCCTTTGAACTGATTCAGTATAACCAAGACAAAACTAGTTGATTGAATTTAAAATGTTATAAGTACTACTAGATGGATAATGTTTTAGTGTGCGTACATACTTAAATTCCATTTCAGTTTAGTTATGGCTAAAGGATATACTAAGGATCAAAACCTCTGTGCCTGTCCAAAAATTTAAAGAGGAAAAAAAAACTAAACTAAAAAAAACAGGAGGATGTTGGAAATGAAAATCAACACGAGGTGATTTCAGGATGAAGGGGTCATAAACTAAAAGTCTGAAAATTTGGAGACATCAGGACAGCATGCTACCATCTCATTTTCTTGTTAGAGTCAGGCATTGGTTCGGTTTACCTCACTCCTCACAGAGAAATAGTTCTAAGTCCTGGCCAATAACAATAAATGAGTCTTACTGTAGGAGATTTTGTCTTTCCCAGAGACTACTGGAACCCAATTGGGTTCATAATCTTTGTTATGAAAAGTTCCACTCAACAAAGTTCTTGAATCTTTACCTAATGGCGAGATCTACTAAATATGTGAATCAATCATCAAAGGTGAAGTGCTGACCTGATTATATGCTAAGTAGGATAAGTAAACTGAACAGTACATTTCCTAGAATGTGTAGATCCCAAGTATACTGTGTACTCTCTGGTGACAGATGTCTGGGAAAGGTCATAGCCTGAGATTACTTAAATAGATACTTCATCCTGAATTTTTACTGAATTTTATGTGTACCTTATTTTGTTTATTGATTCCATATAGTAAAACATTATGTATTGTATGTTCTGATTTTTTTCCCATGGAGAGGTCTCTTCATTATGCCCAAGTCACATAGGAATATGGCAAGTTCAGGGCAGAGATGAGACTTTGCATTAGGACAGAGTTTGAGAATTTATTCTGACTGCATACATCCACAATAATTTAGAATCCTTGAATATTAATTTATCATGACTGTCCAGACTGAGGCAAAGATTGAAGTTAGGAGAGGGGTAAAGTACAATTACTACCAGAATGACTATGATAATCCCCAGAGTCAGATCTTTTTGGCTGATAGAATCTGGTTATTGGCTAGCAGCACTACCTGAAGTTTAATTAATAATGAACAAAGTTCAAGTTTACTGGCTTGTCTGATTGGCTGGGTGCTCTGTGATTCCTCTCATTTCCTATTAACACTTATCTATAGCTAAAAAATCACTAGATTCCCTTTGTCTCAGCAGATAGGCTAGGAAATAAAGTAGGAATTATTTTCATTCCTATACACAAGTCCATTAAATACTTCTTTCATCAGTACTAGAACCTGCTTATGGAGAAACTTTGACTTTGCCATTTAAACTACACCTTATATTGATCTCAGAGTTGCTTTTTGTGTCTCATTTCTTCCTATGTAAAAGTCACTTTTTTGTCATGTTTTAGGAATTAAATATTTTCTTTAAAATTAGAATTCTATGGAACATAGGATAAAAAATTTGCCTGCTTAATTGATTTATATATTTTTAAAGCAGTATGATTCAAAATCATCTAGTAAGATTTGTACAAATGTTATTTCCATTTCTTAGAGAGTAAACAAACTCTAAGAGATTAAGTGACTTCCCTTATTTATATAAGTAATTGCAAGAGTCCGGATTCAAGTCCAAATCTCCAGACTTCAAGTTCATTACTCTTTTTACCTCATGAATTCCCTTATGATTTGAGTTTTTATTTTTTCTTTTAATGCTTCCTTAGTATGTAGCTTTTGTTTTTTTTTAAATGTATTCCAATGGTCCTTCATCTAGTTTCTAAGTGTTATATAAGAACTGAACTGTCATGTTAGTTTAAAAATCTGTGTAGGGAGGTAAATAAAATTAGTAGGTTAAAAAGTCACTCTTTTCAAATAGTGTATCTCTGAGTACTACAAATATCCCTAATCATTTTCATTCCTTGCAGTTTAAGTTAAAGAGAAAGCAGTACCAGAAGATCAATCTATATTTCAAGGATCCATATAGACAGCTCTAAAGAAATAAAGGAATTGAATGATCATTTCCATTTCAATGAAACAAAATTATTTACTTTGTCTTAATATAAAATCTGTTTGGTTTCTAAATAAAATTTTATATTAACTGATTTGCCCCCCTCTTATAAGAGAAGATTGATACAAATGAGAAAAGGCTAAAGTTACTGCTTTAACTATGAATGCACATCTTAACTCTTAAAGGAATCTTTTCAATCTTCCTTTATTCATGATCTGAGTATCTAAATAGGTCTAAGGTTTCCTTGGAACAGAACAGCTTAGGTGAACAGGGGATAGAAGAAGAGAATTCAAATCAGGAATATGAGTTCAAATTTGACCGCATTCACTTATACCCTGGACAAGTTGCTCAAATCTGCTGCCTCAGTTTCTCATCTATAAAATGAACTGGAGAAGAACATGACAAACCACTCCAGAATATCTGCCCAAAACCCCCAAATGGGGTCATGAAGCATCAGACACTACTGAACAACAAGGAAGTTCCCTTATTTCAGACTTATAACCTCCCATTTTTTATACTCAATAAAACAAAAACAAAAAATATTCATAGGCTCTAACATCTGTGAGCTATTCAGAGCTAATGGGTTGCTGAAGTGAATTGGTTTCCTGAGAATCAACTACCTATTTGACAATAGGAAAAAGAATGAGGGGGGGATTGCATAAATCTTCTATTTTTTTGTATGATTATGTATCTAACTTCCTACTGTCTAACAAATTTTGTAGTTAAAATTAAGGCAAGTGTGACTGTTTTTACTTCTCAGTTTCCTGAACCTGACTAGCTTAAAAAGTCTCATTAGCAGTGAGTGAGAAATATATGACTCATGGTTCCTTAAAGAACTGATTTTTTCAGGGAGAGGAACAACCTTTTTTTCTGAGACACAGGAGCCATCAAAACATTACTATATAACCAAAGCAGAGGCCTCTTTTAGAATAGCACGAACCTTGTTCTATATATGGAATTTGTATGAAATAGAATGATCAAAAATGTTCTTTCTTATCATTAAAAAGTGGTATTAAGCTGATGACTTTAAGCTTATTACATTCAAGTTGGGCATAGAAAGGCTCGTTTTGCTTAGGTGATGAGTTGTTTCATAAAAGCAAATTTTTGACTTTGCTACTTCCTTCTCTCATCACTATTGTTACATTGAATTCTAGATCTATGATCATACAACTTCTCCTTTGCCAAGCACTCCATTCAAGGCAGGTAGTTGGCAAATTGGATAGAGTTCTAGACCTTGAGTTGGGAAGTGTGAGTTCAAAGCTGACTTTAGAAGCTTCCTAGCTGTGCCACCCTGAGCAAGTCCCTCTCCATCTGTCTCGATTTCCTATCTGCGATTTGCTTGTTGTCAGGAACCTTCCTATTTCTGAGCAGTCTCTTTGTTGTTAGACATCATTTACTTCTCCCCATTTCTTGAATGTAATGATTATAATGGAAGGAAGGTTCACAACCTTGGTTACTATAAATGGGATAAACAGTTTACCCTTCTTATCTCTTGCTCCTTTTCAGAATGAGAACTAGACTCGAAGGAACTCAATCTAGAGCTCTAAAATCCTCTTAATAAAAAAGACTCTTGGGGCAGCTAGGTGGCGGAAGTGGATACAGCACCAGCCTTGAAGTCAGGAGGATCTAAGTTCAAATCCGACTTCACATACTTTGTTCTGAAGTGTGACCTTGGGCAAATCACTTAGCCCTACTGCCTAGAAAATTTTTTTTAAATAAAATTTTAAAGAAAGACTTTTTTTTTAGGTTTTTTTTTTTTTTTTGCAAGGCAAACGGGGTTAAGTGGCTTGCCCAAGGCCACACAGCTAGGTCATTATTAAGTGTCTGAGACCGGATGTGAACCTAGGTACTACTGACTCCAGGGCGGGGCTCTATCCACTGCGCCACCCAGCCACCCAACCACCCAGAGACTCTTTCATTCAATGTCTTCTTATCCATTATTGGAAATCACCTCAAATCCAGCCTTCTAAGCCACTGTCCCTTGAAGTGACCCCTTCCTCCTCTACATCACTACATCACCTATTGCCTTCATATGACAGGTTAATCTTGTCTCCTGGGCAGTTTTTCTGAGCTATTATTTCCCATGTATAAAGTGTTGTTATTTAATTTTTACACGCATGGTCCGTCCCTAAACCCCATCTCAGTAGTAAGCCCGCATTTCTCTACCCACCCATTTACAGCTCTTGATATGAAGTGTGGATTGCACCTGTGAACCCCTCCACAGAAAGGGGAGTTAGATTTTATTGGTCCCAGGGAAATCCGCCATGGTAATATAAATTTTTTGCAATTGGATTTTCTTCCCAGGGTTTAACTTTTGCTGTTGTTTTCTGAAATATAAAGAAAATGCACAGGTCGCAATCTTTTACCGAGTTACCAAACTTTAAGTGCTTTAAAACAGTCTAGCACAGTGTGCTGACTTTTAACAGTAGCAACTGGGCTGGAGAAAGCTACTACTTGCTGCGGGTGATGTCGGACCTGAGCCCTTGCCCACCCCCCTTGCAGCCACCACCCCGGCCCGCCAGCCAGCGGAGATCTCAGGCTCTACTACAGCACCGCAGCTATAATTACCTGAAATTTACTGTAAATTTCAGAGCAAACCTGGTAGCCCGCTGAGGCCCATCAGGGTACCTCGGCGCTCTGACTGGTAATCCCACGGTTCTAGCTGCTACTCAAAGAGAGAATTGAGCCCTCAGCTATTTGTGATGCTGTGGTTTTTTTTTTTTCTTTAGCAATTGTATTTTAAAAAAGCTTTGGAAAGAAAAGAAACTCCCCAACCTAGGTTCTGTTTCTTTCTGTTTGTTTTTAAAGACGGGATAATAGCTACCTTTGCAAAAATTACCTTTTACAGGATTTGACTAAAAACCAAGAAAGCTGAGTACCCCCCCATCCTCTAAGAGAAGTCAAGTTACCCCTTTTAAACAGTTTTTCCCTTCTAAGAGAGGAACACACGTGGCTTGTACTGCTTTATAATTAGGCTGAATCTTTGCAAAGATTGAAACCAAGAAGAGACTTTGATTTTGTGTTCTGAATGAAATACCCTTGCCTGGAAATGAGCTCCAAATGCAAAAATAAAAGGTGGGTGGGGAGGGTTGGAAATATCTTGAAGAAATGAAATGAAAAGAAGCTCCTGGTCAACCCCTCCAACCTTCCTTAAGCTCTCAAACTTTCCAAATTCTTTTGGTTCATTAATTCAATGTAGGCAATGCCATTATATTTAAGAACCCTGCTGTGTTCGGATTATAGTTTTCTTGGAAATTGTCTTGCAAAGGAACACTTTCCTAAGAGTTTAGCCATCTTCTCCCCTGGGTCAGGGAAGCACTTGTAAGTATTGTCCCTGCATGTGTATCTATGAAGACATGTCTACCCACACAAAATATGTTTTCCTGTGCCATTCTGCTATGAGAGGAAGGCTATTGAAAGTGGAGAAAGATAAAAATCACTCCATCATTTGACATTTATGGTCAGTTTTACAATCCCAGAATTTTCTTCTCCAATCACATGTAAAATAACTTCTGAATTACTTTAAAAATATTGTACATTTAGGAGCGGCTAGCTGGCGCAGTAAATAGAGCACCGGCCCTGGAGTCAGGTGTATCTGAGTTCAAATCTGATCTCAAACACAATAATTGCCCAGCTGTGTGGCCTTGAGCAAGCCACTTAACCTCATTTGCCTCGAAAACCCTAAAAAATTGTATATTTGAAATAAATACAGAAATTGTTTTTATTGTTGAACTAACTTTCTGAGCAACTAGTCCCATCCTTTGGAATCCAAAGAGAATGAAAGAACTGAATATTTCAATAATTTGCCTGTTCAGCAGAAGAAAATGGGCATCCTGCTCAATCCCATCAGCAGCTGTCCCTTTCCTTCATGCCCTTTTTGTCTTCCATCCCTGGAGCTACCACATAAATGCATATGTTGCTGTCTTCAAAATGAATGCACTGGCACCATACCTTAGTCACTTGCTTTCATTTCCATTTATAAGAATGTTCCCATCACTTTTTTTAAAGAGCCTGGGCTCATTTACAAGAACCAAGACAGACAACCCAAATAAACAAACTGTGTAACCCAAGCCAAATCCACCAACAACTGGGATGCCTTCCTCACTCCCTTTGTGAGCTGGCTACCCTGAAAAGTCACACAGTTGAAGTATATCCTTTGTCTCTACAGCTAAACACCAAAACATATTTTTTTAAAAGCACCAAAACAAAAGCAACAACAAAAACAAACAAAACCCTGATTCTGTTATCACCACCTCAAAAGAAAAAAAAATGTTTTCTTAAGTACACAATACCAAAGAAATCCAGGGACTAAGTAACACAAGGTTTAGTGAATTAAATTATCACCTTGAGCAAAACCCTTACAAAACTAGACAACCAGAGAATGCTCAGTTAGCAAGTAATATGTTCAAATGGAACTTTAAAAAAAATTAGAAGTCATAATCTCATTAATTGAAGATATTAACTAGTCAGGATACTCTTAATGAAAAGAGTTTATATATAGGTCTCTGGGCCATGCTTGGATTAGAGATTGACTTCCAAACACCCTCAGAAGCATCCTAGTTAGCAATCTTTTGGCATGTTCCCAGACAAAATGGGCAAGATTGTCATAAGTAGAATCTGTTGCTAAGCCATTCCAAGAATGAAAAGGGAAAAAAAAGACTATGGGAAGGACTCCAAAGAGAAGCAGAGAGTTCACTAAAAAATTTATGTTGCTTTAGCACAGTGGCAAAAACAAAAGCAAACAAACAAAAAATACCTTCTTACTAAAATTCAGAATTGCAGATGAATCATTTCCAACTTTGACTTGGCAGGTCCAGACCAATGCATTGGCTGAAATAGTAAGGAAACACTGAGTAGTGATAAGCCCATTACTCAGGCTGAGACAGTTTTATACTCAGGTATTATTCTGTAGTTTATCCATTCACTACAAGTTGCCAACCCATGAAAGACAGGAATGATACAACTAATCAATATCAAAGGGCCAGCTCTTCTTTCTTTCCCTAAATCTATGGCATGAAGTACTTAAAAAACAACAATGATCCCCTAGCAACCCTAATCAAGACCTCAGGTAAGAAACAAAAAGTTTGTAACAAGTAGCAAAACTCGGTAATGCTACCTAATTTAGTCAAAATTATTTTACTTCTTGAGTGTTCCATAATGGCAAGGGTAAGGACTTTGACAACAAAAAATTAAAGATGTAGAAGGATTACATGCTGTTTGGATTATGCTGATCTGTGTTAGAAGATACCAGGAAGACTTCATTCCTTTTCATTGAACAAGTGGGTGATATGATCTCCCATTCCTTATCAAACTTTAGATAGTATTCTGGCTGTTTTTTTCTTCTTTTTCCCCCTCTGCATGATAGTTTTATGGTTGAAAATATCATTCTATTTCCATTAGATACTTGAAAAAATTCTTAAAATATATTTCACACAAATAGAAAACTGTACAGATATTTCAATGATCTTAATGACATAAAGGCCCATCTTTTCTAAATCAGAATACTCCTAGGGAGGCTAGATGACTATCACATAACATCATGATCTTGGAAGAACCAAAATTCAAGAATAGAAAGATGTATGATGAGAATAAGGAGGCTGCTGTATGTTACTAATGTGCAAGAAGGAATGTAAAAGATATCATTAAAGGTATGTATGACTGAAAAAAATGGATGGGCTACTTACATAGCAAAAACACCTGTGTGTGTCACTAACATCTATGAAATATTTAAGGATCTAGAAGATTTATGACATGTTGGATAGATTCTTTTAGAGAATTTATAGAAAGGCATGGATCAGAATTTTAGAAGATGAGAAGGCAAGAATGGATTGCAATTTATACTGTTGAAAGGAGTAGGTAAAAATTATTTTTTGTCTTTCATTTTGAAAAAGACCACCACATCAGGAAGGTTATGCTATTACAAGCATGTGATTTGAATTTGAGGGAGAGGATGCTGTGCCAAGTCACTTTCTCCTCCAGAATCATCTGTCTCCAATGACCTGATATGAATCAGGAAGACTGGAAATGCCCCTGGATACAAGGTAAACAGGGTTAATGACTTTTCCAAGGTCACACAACTAGTAAGAGTTAAGTGTCTAAAGCTGGTTTCAAACTCTCATCCTCCAGACTCCAAGGCCAGTGCTCAATCCACTGTGCCACCTAACTGCCAGTACGTATACTCATGATATCCAAGATCCTATGAAATATTTTAAATAAAACCAAGGCTCTAAGTTTAAATATAAAGCTAATGTGTATATGTATAGTATATGATATACACACACACACACACACACACACACACAATTTTTGATCACTGTGATTGTCATAGGACTTGGAGCTGAAATGGGGTGATCTAATCCAAATTTCAGTCCAACAGGTAAGTAATCTGTAGTCTGGAGAGAGATTAAAACACACAAAGATACACAACAACAGAGGCATGATTCAAATCCAAATTCTCTGTTCCGGTATCTGTTCTTTATGACATGTAAATGTGAAGATTAATTGCTCAAATTCAAGACTATGATATAGATTTATGTAAATCTGGTTGATGAAAAATTTCTTTCGGGCCCAGTTTTCATCATTTATCTATCTCCCTCTTTTTATATTTCTTTCTTTTTCACAAACTGTAATTTTAAAGAAAGCCATCCAAGTGCAATTCCAAATTTTCAGAAAGAACACATTTTTCAGCACAGAAGACACCATTTGCCAGGATAACACCAAGAGACCAGCCAAGTTGCTTTGGAGGAGTTATACAAGTACATTTCAATAAGTATCCAAACAATCCTTGGCATTCAATTAGAAAAATAAGTCATCATTGCATTTAAAAAGTCCACAAATATGAGTTCTGTCAGTGGAAAATATAGTTACTCACTAAGGGAAAATGTTTACTTGAAGTAAGAATTATTTTATGGAAACCACTGTAAGTTTTAGAATACTTACAATCTGTTCAAGTGGGTCACTAGGCAAAATGGTGCTGTAGCAGTGTGCCCTAAGGCTCCTTCATCTTTCTGGCTAGAGAATAAGACAAGTATATGTTTTTCTGTCACTTTCCAGTTTACACAGCACTTTCCTCACAATAGTCATGTGAAGTAGGGTTATTTTTTTCCCTTTTTGCCTTGATTTGTGATGTCATCAGAATAGGGAATTCCTGGTATGAAACTGCCCTCTCCCAATTTTGATCACCAACTCATCTCTGACTTCCTATTAAGTTAAAAAAAACCGCCTAAAACATCAGGAGGCTAGGTGACTTGGCTTTAGCCATACAGCTAATGTCAAGAGGTAGAGCTTGAAACCAGGATTCACTCCATGATTGATCCGCTATCAGCTATAGTCAAATTGACTCTCTCATGAAGGAATGAATATATTATCATTTCCATTTTGTAAATGAGGAAACTGAGTCTTAGAAAGGTTAAGTGACTCTCATATTTCTACCTCTAGTAAGTGTCAGAGGGAGGACTTTAACCCAAGTTATTGATTCCAAGTCCAGGACTTTTGCCTTGGAAATGTGCTCTAGAATCCTAAAGAAAAGCTCTCTTTACATACTATCCTTGGGAGTCAGAGTAAAATGTTCTGTCGTGTTTTATATGAACTCCCTGACTTTTCCTCAGAGACTCCTGTATATTTTTATGAATATGAGTGTCTGAAATCTCATGACTTACTTATCTATTAGCCTTTAAAACAGTCATTGATTGTTCCAAAAAAGTAATTTTATACATTTGTAAACTTTGGTTAGCATGTGTTTTACAATTTAGGGGAAAGAAAAGACAAATGATTTAGTTTTTACTTTGGTGTTCAGAAGAAAACTCATAAAAATTTCTTCCTAGTTACATATCCAATCTGTCCCATATAGCAATAACAATAATAATGTCTAATAACAATAATATTCTATATAATATATAAACATAATATGTAATATGTTATATAATCCTTTAAGGTTTGCAAAATGCTTTACAAATATCACTTCATATTATCCTCATTACAACCAAAGGAAGTTTAGGTGCTATTGCTGTCCCTATTTCATGACTGAGGAATTTGAAGCAGACAGAGGTTAAGTGACTTCTTGAAGATCATAGAGCTAATTCATGTCAGGGATTGACTTTTCTGATTCCAAGTTCATTCTTCTATCCATATGGCAAATACTATTACTAACATTATAACAGAAAAGGAAACAGTATTAGAGAGGTTAAATGTTTTTCCAGGGTTACAAAGCTAGTATCTGACTCAAGACTTGAAGCAAGACCTTCCTGACTATAAGTAAAGTACACTATCCACTATAGGGCAGCTAGGTGGAGTAGTGGATAGAGCACTGACCTTGGAAACAGGAGAGAGTTTGAATCCAGCTCAGTCACTTGCCACATACTAGTTGTGTGAGCTTGGGCAAGTCACTTAATTCTGACTGCCCTGCATCCAGGGCCATCTCCAATTGTCCTGACTCATATCTGGCCACTGGACCCCACTAGCTCTGGAGGAGAAAGTGAGACTGGTGATTTAGCACAACATTCCCCTCACTCAAATCCAATTTACATCCTTGTCATGGCATCACCTCCCTGATGTCGTGGTCTTCTTTGAACAGGACAGAAAAGGGCAAAAAAAATCCATCCACTATACCAGATTTGCCCTCAAAACCTGAGAGGATAGGATTCAAGCAAAAACAGTCAAAAAAGTAGATCATTAGCTTTTCATTTTTTTTTTTAATTTGTTATACCTACTCTACACTCAGGTCTGCTCTGGAAAGCCCATTAATTAAGGCCTTCCTGACTCCTGGTTGTTACCAAACTCCTTACTGACAGAAATGAAATTCATATGTCCTATCTCACTTTATTTTGCTTTCAATGTCTTCAAAAATGTGTCCTCAGTGACTAATTTGTGTTCAGGAAATTGGTTTAGAGGAGAGAAGTCTCTCTTACTAATAACCCTCTTTTAATATGTAACAATTTTAACTGGGGCTTGCGAGAAATGATATTCTCATATGTGTTGCCATATTCAAAACAATATTTTAGTGGGGGTATTTCTTCTTTTGGGTGGGGAAGAAAAGGTTTATTTAGATATTTCTATGATTAGTAGAAGCAAAGGGAGAGAGATTAGGAACAACACCAGTCGCTATGAGAGGATAAATAATAAGGAAAGGTATAGGAGCGTGAGAGTTTTTCCTGGGGGATCATGCTTCCTAAGCTAGGGCTGGCCTCCCAAAAGAAGACAAGCCATCAGGGTATAGGCAATAAAGAAGGACATAGGGGAATGAAAGTTAATTTGGGGAATCATGCTCCCCTAGGGCAGGCTGGCCTCCCAATGGAAGACAAGCCTAATTGTGATTATTTCAAGATAGATCTTGGGTCTTGTAGCAGCATAATGAACTTCTGTGGAGACTCAGTGCCCCTTAAAACATACTGCTTCATATAGCTGTGTTACCTATGAACAAATAAGTTCAGTCTAACAGCATAGAATAATGAGCATGGAAGGGACACTGTGAAATCAAGAAAAATCACAACTAACCCAACAACACTAGAACTAGGGTTAATATAGCGCATACTATTGCACTACGCATATTTGATCCTCACCGTACAGAGAAGTAGGTGGTTTGATAATAACAACAATAATAAGAATAGGAATAACTAGCATTTATATAGCTTTGGCTGGGAAATGTGTTTTCTGATTGTTTTTTCACTTGACCACCTATTCTAACCCCTTCTTTTAAAGAAGAAAACACAAAGAAATATAAAGTAACTTACTCAAGGTAACATCCAGTCCATTCTACCCCACCCCAAGAGAGTAAAGCAAGTTCTTTTCAGAGGGAACAGATAACTGCTGTTCAAACTCTTGGCAAGGATGGTGGTAAGACAGATGGCTTCATCATCTTTCTGCTTTGGTTAAGGAAGAACTCTTCCATAATGGCACACTCTTCTAAGTTTAAGATGCTATTTTTTTAATGTTATTTCTTAATGGCAGCTGCCCACCTGCTACCATCTAGCCAGCTTTATGGAGTTCCTATTGAACATGTTTAAAAGCCCCCTCTCTCAAGTTAATTTGATTCAATTTAATTCCACAAAGAGTTATTACATACTTAGAAAGGTGCCACGTGCTTGAAGTATGTGCTGTAGCGACACAGATTAAACATAAAAAGTCTTTACCCTTAAGGAGCTTGCAATCTATTGATGTAAAAATCTCTATAGCATGAGAATTAGAGCCTGGACCTTCTTACTCATGTTCCAATTCTTTTTCAAACTAGCTGTAGGACTACTCTGACATTCCTAGCAAAAGCATAGAGGAATTCATTAAATTAGCCCCATGGACACTTGCTTGGCTTCCATTTTTGCCCCTGATATTTTCAGCTACTTCTGTGCCACATGGTAAAAAAAAAAAAGATGAATTGAAAAGATGGGGGCTAAGTTCCACCCCCATACTAATAACATAAAGTAGGCTTCCCAATGCCCATTTATGAAAGCTTCCTGAGTGTTCAAAAAAAATTACTAGGGGTGATCAAGGAGATAATTTCATATTTATTACAACAATCCATTTATTTGCCTGAATTATTCAAAAGTTGTTGTTTTAGAGTTGGAAAATGACTTTAGTGACTATTTCTTCATTTGATAGATAATAAAACTTAGTTCTAGGGAAGACACTTGTCAGAAGTCATATAAATAGTAAACAAATCAGGATTTTCCAGATTTTCAAACTCTAAAGTCAACTTTATAGTGTTAATATACATACTTATTTCTTGTCTTACCTGAGGTTTATAAACTGAAGATCAGAGTTCCAAATAACATCCTATTTTGGGGGGCTAGTTGTTCAAATTAGTGGCCCTATCATTTAATATATTCTTAGAGAGATCAAGTAAGAAAATTGCCCAAATCCTTTCCAAACCACGCACTCAACATTTATTCCCAAAGATTTCTAATGATTATTTTAATTCTTATATCATCTGAAAGATTCAGCAGTATATGATAAAGGAAAAAGATCTTATGTAAACATGAGAAGGATTTGAAATTTTGTCAGTGAATGAACTTCCCATGTTAGAAGCTGTCTAAGAGAAGTAGAGGTTAAGATACTTGCCATGGCACACAGTAATTAAATTTAGGAGGCACTATATAATCTATATCAAATGAAAATATTTTAAATCTCTATGCTTAATATTTTCTTTCTTAAAAACATAAAAGACTCTGATTATGCTTTCCTCTACAGATAGATTTAATGTCCCTAATATATATACAGCCATGTAAGTCATAAAACTTACAAATTTCTATACTATCTTCTCTCTTATGGGTCCTTCCTTACCAACTTAAAAAGAAAATGTGTGGGTGAGGGCCAGAAACCCAGAAGTATTTCTGGAAGGTTTTCAAATATATCATAAGAAATGAATTAAAATATATCTAAATGGTTTTTTATTAATACTCCACTCAAGGTGTACACTTTGGAATAGGCTCATCAAACCAAATGTGCCCATGAAAAGGCTGTCATCTGTTTAGACATCAGTTTACCTTTCCTCTTTAAACTCTGAAAATAGAACAGGAACATTGTTTTCTTAGGGAAAATATTAAAAGTCCTGAACACTCCCTGTGCTTATAAATCTCCTTTGTAATACTCATACACTGTGATATTACAGGATAATCATTTTGCTGCAATATTCTCAGAAGAATTTGGAGCTTTGTCAGTTCCTGGTTAAAGGTTTCATTATTTGCTCCTGGCAGAAACCCAGTCATGAAGAATTCATTGGTTTATAATTCTAAGTTAATACACTCTAGCCATTTAAATCTTGGAAATTCACTTGCAAAAATACAACAATAACCTAGCATAGTTTGTGCTCTTTTATTGATTGTAGGGGTTTTTTTTTGCCCAGAAACCCTGGTCAACAATGCAAACTACCATTAGTTTCCTAGACTTGAATCTTAAAACCAAATATGTTTACACATATCACTTGCAAAGCACAAAACTTGAGACTTGATTTTTAAAAATAAGCTGTATTTTCAAAATTTGTTCCTTTTTTAACTTTAGTTACATAATCTGTATTATCCAAATTAGAAAAAAGAAATATATTCTGGGTCCTATTACAAAAAAGTCAAACATGATTAACCTGGGTTAATGAATATTAGTGGCTTTTTCAACCATCCCTTAATCCACCTGATTAGTAAGACATCTCACATTTCTATATTGTCAAATTTGTAGGAACAATCTAGGTAGTCATGAAACTTTTATAGACATTTGATCTTTCCTACCTAAAAGGATTTCAGAACAACATAATTTAATTTATATATTCTAATGCCTTCTAGCCTTTTGATCTTTTGATTGCTTCCTTCCAACCTAGGATAATTTTTTTTCCCTTTTGGTCTGGACTTATGATTTTTTTATAGAACCAATAATGTGGAAATTCTTTACATTTGTGTTATCTATAAATATTTGACATTTGTATTCTTAAAAAACAAAGCAAAACACTTGAGTGGGGTTACTGACAAGTTTGGGTTACCTACCCATAGTTAGTTAATTAATATGAACAAAAAATAAAATTTGCAGGTAATGACTTAAGAATTTATTAATGTCTTTTAAGTGTCAATTACTTGGTACTTTATAAATATTTGTCTCATTTCCAGATCTTTCTGACTCCAAAGACTATTCATACTAGAATATGCTGCCTCTGTAGGGCAGTTTAGATTTTTAAAAAATCAAAATGGTTTCCTAAAGAAAAATCCAAAAACCTACCATTACATTCACTTAAGAAAAAATAAGTATAGGTAACCCACATCCTCAAAAACAATTTACTGTGATTCTCAAATATTAAGTCTGATGTTCTTTTCTTCTGACATTCCAGGTAATATAAAGATAAACTCCAATGGAATATCAGCTTTACAAATGGATATTCAGTTATGATACTGTATAGATTTTATTAGGTATAGATTCCCTGCCTTTGTGTTGCACATGCTGTCACATGGGTCAAACCTAAGAGAAATGCTGCTGACCCTTTCCATATTGGCTTTGGTACTTAGGCAAGCAAAATCGATGGTTCTATCTAGGCTTTGCATTCTGGGTCAATTCCGTGTGGAGGACAGTTTCAAATATCTTTTAAGGGAAGATTGTAGCATGGATGTTATTTATACCAAACATGAATGATCTGTTAGCTTTCTTTTCCCCTTAAAATTTTTTCCTTTCTTGTTTTATTTTTCTTTCTATCTTCATAATCCTCCTTCGTATAATCTCTTGGTTCCTTCATTCCACCCTTAAGGACTCTTCATCCACCAGTTGACTTCTATCACTTCTTTTCTTTTCTTTTTTTAAATTTACGTAATAAAACAAGCATTTCTATTATAATAAAAGTGATGATTTTACATGAAACTGCAAATTTATTATGTAAAATTTACTATTCCTTTTAAATATATAACATTATGTAAATTTCACTTTTCCTTCCCATCCACCTTAGAAATAAATACCATTGCTCACTATATATACATAAATTAATATATAATGTGAATTTTATATATTATACATTATATATATATATATATATATATATATAAAATCATTGTATACATTCTTCTACTTAGCCTTCTTTCTGTGGATGCAAGTAGTGTCATTCTTCATATGATGTTTGTGCTTAATTTGGGTATTTATAATAGTCAAATGACTCATTGGTTTAAAGTTCTTAAAACAATATAGCTATTACTGTATGCAATATTATCTTGGTTCTGTTTATTTCACTCCTAATTATATCATGCACATATATTCATTTTTAATATCATCAATCATAAACCATAACTTATTCCAGTCAATCTTCAATTGATAATGCATCTCCACAATTTCCAGTTCTTTTCCACCACAAAGAGAACTGCTATAAATATTTTAGAACATATAAGTTCCTTTCCCTTTTCTCTTAATTATCTTTGGAAATAGAACTAGTAGTGGTATACTAGGTCAAAGTGTAAAGGAAATTTAATAACTTTTTGGACATAATTCCAGGTTGCTCTCCAAAACATTTGGATCAGTTCACAATTATACCACTAATGGATTAATGTCCTACTTTTCCCACATCTCCAACATTTGTCACTTTCCCCTTCAATCATTTCAGCCAGACTAATAGATATAAAATGATATCCCAAGATTGTTTTAATTTTCATCTCTCTAATCAATAATGACAGAACGTTTTTCATACAACTATAAATTGTTTTGATTTTTTTATCTATAACTGTCCATATCCTTTGGCTCTTTATCAATAGGGGAATATATTGTATTTTTATAGAATTGCCAAATCTTCACATATTTGAGATATGAGATCATTTTCTGTGAAATTATCTGTAATTTCCCCTTTATTTTTTGCTTTCCTTCTTATATTGTGTATATTTGTCAATTTTTTAATTAAAAAGAAACATTTTTATTATTTTAATTTAATGTCAGTTATATTTTCAATCTTTCCTCCACAGGTTCTTTCTCCTGTCTCTACAAACATATTTAGGCATCCTTTACCCTGAAAAGGGAATAAAACAAAACAAGTTTTCTTTTATGCTGCAAAGCTCTTTCCATTTTCTTCACTGCCAAACTACTTGTATTTATATTTTCTCCCCTGATTTGTTCATTGATTATTCATTCAACACTAGTTGGTTTTTCAACTACATTGACTCTCTTGGGCCAATCTCTTTTTAATTGAAAAGTCTAATGTCTTTTTCTTATCCTGTTTATTCCCTTAGAAGCATCTGATAATATTGAATGCTCTCCACCATCCTGAAAACTCTTCCCCCTGCCTTCCTCTATTATCCTTGTGTCATTTCCTTCATTCATTTTCCTTTTACCCTTAAATATTAGCATGCTGGCAAGATTCTGTTATATCACATCTCTTCTCTTCTCTCTTGGAAGTTTTCCCTTGTTGACCTCTTCCATTCCTACTATTTCAGTTATCATCTGAATCAATCTGATATGATTCCCAAATCTATTAGCAGGGCACACTGTAACTTGTCTATAACCTAGTGATGTCATTTTAGTCTTTTATAACAAAGAACAAGAACAAACCCAACTAATCTAACATTGACTTTCTTTGAAGTCCTCTTCCCATTTTTCAATATTCTGTTGGATGGTTCGCCAGCAAGCAGCCATATGACTTTTCTCATGTGTCTGAATCCCCATGGCATATACATAGCATTGCTTAATAGCCATTATTTGTTTGAATAGTTATTTTTAAAGTTGGCAAATTACTTTAAATATATAAATTCAATCGATCAATTTGTATGGCATTTATCACTTAGTACTTTGTGTTAGTTGTTTTTTCCCATGTGTATCCTCATTAGCAGATTGTTCACTTTTGGAGAGTAGGCATCATGGTCTTGTAACACCATTCCTCTATTTATAGGTACCCTGTCATATACCCATTCTTTGAAACCAAAAAAAAAAAACCCTTTAAATATTTTTTGTAAAACTTTAATTTGTTTTGCTCAGGACTGATCCCTTCCTTAATCTACCCTCCCTCTTATTCTGTCTTCACCATTCTCCCCTTTCTCTCCAGTTTCCTTGTTTAGTAAAAATGTATTTCTACCTCCAACTGTGCATATATTATCCCCTTCTTTGACCAGTTCAGATTAGAATGAGATTCGAGTGTTAATTATTCTCCCTACCCCTCCTCCTTGTTTATATGGTTGCCTACTTATGCACCCAAATTACATGAAATAAATTTCCTTCCTGTCCTTTTCTCATCAAATGTACTTCTCTTTCTTTCTCTTTCCATTCCTTTCTTAATCAAGACCATTACAGAACTTCTCAATCCTTTTTCTAAAAAATAATCTATCTATTATCATCTATCCATATTATATTATAAAGAGCTTGCATTCTAATACTAGGGGATTGGTGACCATAGAACAGAGTCTAGGTCTGGGAAGTTTTAGAGGTTAAAGAAATCAATTGGCACACCTCTTACAGACACTACTAATATTGATTTGATTACTGTTTTCAGAGTGAGAAATACAGTCAGGTAGCTTCTGGGGCTAGCCCACTATGTTTATGAGGAGCTCTCCCTCATCAGAACGACATTTCTGAGTGGGATTTACAGAAAGGATTGGGAAAGTACAAGTAATAATAGAAGTCTATGAATCTGAGCCTTGATTAGATATGGTAAGCATTGGCTTATATAATAAACTACCATCTATTTCCTTCCATGCATGGAATGAAAAGGGTAATTTCTAATGAAAAAAAACCAAACTCATTAGAACTGCTTCTGCCAATGGCATGCTAATAGAAGAATCAACACTTTTGATGTGTTTCTGGATTGGGCCTCAGTATACCTATCACTGTTAAATGTTGTAACTAAAATATGGTAAATCAGAGTAGTCATTCCAACCTTGTTTGAAATCTGGCAGAGGACTCTGGCCTGTGTAATCACTTGGGAAGGTGATAAGAAAATGAATGCATTTTCTAGCAGTTACCTGATAAACATAATCTGAGCTCCTGAGCTCTAATACATATAATCAATAGAAACTCTCCCATCGTCTTTGGGCAAAGCAATTTGGAATATCTGAATTCTATGTATTCTTCAATATTATTTTAACCTGATTTCACCTGAGCAGGGTAAAAGAGATGGTGGTAGAAAAGAACTGAGAACACAATATAATTGACCTTTGGCCTATAGCCTATTGTACAGGCTGACCATTGGATTTCACTTTTTTGCTTCAGCTCATTCCTCTGCAGATTTAACTCTGTGTACTCCCTACAACACTCTGGTTGTATAGAAAGATTTTGTACAAGGTAACTAAAGAAAGCTATAAACAGATTTTAATTAAACATAATAACCTCTTGGTATGATTTTAATGTTTGACTTTGCTACTATTAATTTTCATTCTCACAAAGGCACAGAAGGAGAGTCAGAAAGGAACCTTGATTCCAGGCTCTTAACAGCCATAACTAAAAACACTCTAACATACTCTATGGATTTCCCATATGCCTTAGAGATGTATGTAGTATCACCTTATTTAAAACAGAAAAGATCAGGCCTCTATTGAAAGAGAGTAAAATTGTCTACTTTGACTCATTGTTGGAAGGATTTTAAAAGCAAACCTTTTCAACCCTGGTGAAAGATAAAAATAAAACTAAGACTGAGATATGTATATATATATATATGTGTGTGTGTGTGTGTGTGTGTGTGTGTGTGTTTGTATATAAGTGTAGAAATATTTGTGTGGGAATATATGAATATATTTATGTACATATATATATACACACACACAAACATAATTTTTAAAAAGAGATAGGATAACATAATGGATAGAGGAGTGAGAAAGATCTGGTATTGAGTTTTGCTGTTCACTCCCCCCCTCCTACCAAATGTATTCCTTCTTTTTCTCTACCTCATAGGACTCTGAGCTTTCTTTAAGTGAGAGATCAGTTGTTCAATCCACTCTCAACTCCCTAGTTGAGCTTACTTATTATTTACTAAAATGTGTATATATACACATTTTTATTTACTAATATATCCACATGTGAGAACAAAAACTATCCTTATGAATTTGTTTCTTCTCTCTGTCTCTGTCTCTGTCTCTGTCTCTGTCTCTGTCTCTCACACACACACACACACACACACACACACACACACACAACAAATAGGCAAGTGGGACCCTTGGTAAGCTACCATATTTTCCTATGAATAAGTCACACTCTTTTTCGAAAAATTTGGGGTCTATAAACCGGGAGCATCTTATAACAGTGGCTTAAGATTGTTTTACTTGCATTTCCCATTTTTGCACTCATTGTTTTATGTTTGTTACTGGTATATTACATTATTTTTTGCCACATTCTGCCCAAAAATGGTTCAGAAAAGATTTTCATCAAGTGCTGAATTCAAGTTCAAAGTGATCCAGTTTGCAAAAGAAAATGGAAATGTTCTGCTGAACATCAGTTTGGTCCTCCTCCAACTGAGAAAACAATACGAGACTGGCTACAGGAAGAAAAAATCCTACTGAAAATGCCACAGCAGAAGAAGGTCATGAGAGACAAAGCAACCAAATAGCCTGAGTTAGAGAGGGAATTGAAGAGATGGATTGAAGAAAAAGGGCTATTGGAATTGCTGTGTCCACAAAGATGGTTCAGCAGAATGCAAGAAGAATTGCTAATGAAAAAGAAGCTACTGATTTCAAAGGAGAGCACAACTGGTACTTCAGGTTCATGAAATGGAATGAACTAAGCATGCATCCATGTACCAGACTTGTCCAGGGAGTGCTTGTGATAAACCACAGATCAGAGCACAGGCAGGAGAGCAGTCAGAGCCTCCACTAAGACATTGATTCTTCATCAAATGGATGAGGACAAGCTAATAGATGGGAGTTTTGACAGTGAAGAGGGGTTGTAAGAATTTTATGATGAATAGAACTTGAGTTCAATAACATTATGTAATGCACATTTTTGTCTTATAAATGGGGAAATATGGTATTTAACCCTCTCAGCTCCTTAGGTTTCTCTAAGGCACTAAGTTGAAAGATAAATTTATCATTTCATTTATTCAGTCATTTTTCAGTCATGTTATACTCTTTGTGACCTCAAAGATACTGGAGTGGTTTGTCATTTCTTTCTTGAGCTCATTTTACAGGTGAGGAAACTGAGGCAAACAAGTTACCTGAGTGTTCCCAAAGAACACAACTAATTAGAGTCTAAGGCTAGATTTGAACTTGTTTTCACTGCACCACCTAGTTACCACTTATAGAATAGATAAGAGAAATTTCTTCATCAGCAGTTTCACACACAGTGAAATCACAACTTAGGCTGAAGCTTCAGGACTATATCATCAGGGACTTCCTAGACATTTTAAACAATATTTTCTGAAGATATGTCAAATGCAATTTACCCAAAACAATATTCATTTTTCTCCTAAATCCTCCCACCTTCTAAACTTCCCTGTTTCTGCAGAAGATATCTCCATTTTTTTCATCTCTCAGAACTGTAACCTTGCCATTAGTTGTGATTCCTCATACCACATAATGAATCCATTGCCAAGTCTTGCCATTTAGACCTCCACCACATTTTTGGTATCCTACTCTTTTTCTTGATTAATGCAACTGTGATCTTCATGCAGAACAGGGGACTGTACTTATGAAAAATCCCTTCGGCAGTTACATGGAGAACTGATTAGACATTCTCCATGTAACTGCCAAAGGGATTTTTCATAAGTCCAGTCCCCTGTTCTAGAACATGCTGCCTCTGTAAGGCAGATTAGATTTTTAAAAAAATCAAAAATGGCTTCCTAAAGAAAACTCCAAAAACCTATCATTACATTCACTTAAGAGAAAAGCAATTTTCATGGGAACATTTTCATATCTGACCATATCAGTCTTCCACTCAAAAACTTCAGTGACTTCTGATGAAGCAAAGACTTCTCTGTAGCCATAAAACCCTTTAACAAACTCATCCAAATAAATCTTTCCAGTCTCATTGTATATTACTGCTCTTAAACTCCTTTACTTATTGAACTCTTCTGTTCTTCACACATGATATTCCATCATCAATCTCCATGCCTTTGCAGTAGTTTTTTCCCATGTTTGGAATGACTTTTCTCTTTTCTTCTGTCTCATAGAATTCCTCTGTACCTTCAAGCTATAGCTCTAGCTTTACCTTTTAAAGGAAGATTTTGCTGACTTCTCCATCTCCTAGAGTCCTTCCTCCCAAAAGTTCTTCTATTTATATACTTTATATTTTGTGTCTATTGCCTATTTTGTGTCTGTTGTCTTTATATTATCTATATACATATGTGAATATATATCATGCACTGCACATATGTAAATGCACATGTATATATGCATACACATGTATGTGTATATTATGTTTATATAGATAATGATTATACATCTCTATCTTCCCCAATCAAATGTAGGTTGTATTCCTAACACCTAGAACAGTACCTAGCCTCTAAGCCTATTCAATCCAATAAACATTTATTAGCGCCTACTATATATCAATCACTGTACTAAGTTCTAGGTTTACAATATATAGTTAATAAAAAAGACAGTCCCTGACCTCAAGGAGTATACAATCTAATTGTGAAAGACAACATACAAAGGGAGGCAGGGAAGGCAGGCAGAAAGATCAGAGATACCATAATGGAGGCCATTTTACCCCATGGAGTTGAAACCATGCAGAGTGGCAGATGCCAAGTAGAGTGAGCTCAAAAGTTCAGTTTCTCCCCTATAAATGAAGGCATTAAGAGGAGTTAAATATTCTGCCCTCTAACCTTCCAATAGGAGGTATAAGGGAGTTGGTGTTAGTCAAGGCTTGAGTTTGTTGTCCAGTTGTTTATCAGTAGTACCTGACACTTTGTGGCCCAATTTAGGTTTTGCTTGTGAAAGATACTAGAGTGTTTTTCCATGTTCTTCTAAATTTCATTTTAAAGAAAAGAATTTGAGTCAAACAGGGTTAAGTGACCTTACTAGCATAACAAAATTAGTACCTGAGATCAGATTTCAACTTAGATCATTCTGGTCAGTGCTCCTTGGTTCTGAAACAGGAAATAAATATACAATTTCTAATGGGAGAAAAATTCACTTAAGGGAAAATTGCAAGATGAACATAAGTCATCTGCAGCATGTTACTAATGAAAACTTTTTGCTTAAAAATGTATTATAGACTATATTATCAAGGACATGGATGACTGGAAAAATGGTGGCATGGATAATAACAATGAATCACTTCATATCAGTTACACTGGTATTAAAATTAATATTAAAAGAATCTGTGAAAGTTTTTTATTCTGTTAAATTGATATTCTCTGGGCATACACACACATACACACACAAGCACACACTCAAATTATCCAAATAAGTGAATATTGATAGGTCTACATATCTAATGAAATATTTTTGTATCAGAAAATGTACCTAGTGGTGCCCTGACTCACAATCTCAGACTATGATCTAGTATGTTCAAGGTTGGAGTTTCAGAAACCACCACTGGAACTAGAAAGACTATTGACATTTGGCCAATGTTTAGTGCCTCTTTTACCTGGGCTTTGGATGCACTCCATAGCAATGAAAAGACTGGGAGCCTGAGATATGAGCTTTAGCATGAAAAGAGCCTGGGTCTCAGATACCATATTTGACATAGAGTTGAGGGCACATTTCATCTATAGGATATTTCCTGGGTATAGTTTATCTCCTGATACCTTAGGAAATAACTAAGGATATATTATAATGTTTGAGGTTTCTGATCCCCAGTAGTCTAAACCTCAGTCCTGAATATCAGCCCTTAGAACTTCCTGATTCCTTAAACTTTGTGACATCAAATTTCTATCTCTTAAAGTGAAAATCCTCTATTCAAAATTCATGATTTTTTTGACCCTTCATTCATGAAGAAAACCATGATATGAGGGAGGTGATGCCATGACAAGAACATGAATTGGATTTGAGTGAGGGGGTCAACAGTCTCACTTTCTCTTCCAGTGACATCTGGTTCCAGTGACCAGAAATCAATAAGGATGACTGGAGATGGCCCTAAATGCAAGGCAATCAGGGTTACACAGTTAGTGTTGAGTATTTGAGGCTGGATTTGTACTTCTTTTCTCCTGATGCCATGGCCAGTACTCTTTCCAATGTCTCACCTAGCTGTCCCTATTCAACATTCATAATGTGAACAAAGAACCTTTGGGCATTAATTTTGCATGATTTAAGGCATTGGGGGTTATACTCATAGAATCAGAATTCTAAAACTGGAAGGAATTTTAGTTATCACTTTGTTCAAGCTTCTAATTATATAGATGCTGAAAAGGAGGCTCCGAAATGATAAGCAACTTATCCTGAGTCATTCAGGTGGTAAATTGAGGACTAGTCCTGAGTCCCTGGTCACAGAACTCTCCCTATGCTTTGTCATTTTCTAACAAATATCAAATAATGTTGTTAGAAAAGTAAACTTCTGGGACAACTCCAATTCAAGAATTCTTAACTTTTTATGTGTCCTGGATCCTTGTGGTGAAGTCAATGCACCCCTTTTTTAGAATAAACTTATTATGTGACTAAAATAACATTCAAAATCTTCAAAAATAATTATATTAAAATACAATGACAAAATATTTTTAAACTTCACAGAACCCATAATAAGAACCCCAACATAAGAAAGATAAAGCTGAAAATTGATAAATATTAGTATGAATGTTTCCTCTCCTCAGTAATCTGACTTCTATGTCTCTGACAGGTACAATTAGAAAATTTGATGAATAATGCCACTATTCCCCATCTTGTGGCATAAAATTAGCAAAATTCATTCCCTTTGTATACATTGTGTCTAGTTTGCAGTAAAGTACAATTCATAAGACTTCAATCATGAATATATTCAGCACAGGACAATGCAGAGACACACAGGAGATGCCAACCAAGCACATAGAATTCATACCACTTGGCATTCATATCTACCATCTGAAATTTTACTCATGCTTCCCAACATAATCATCCACAATATAAGGTCTAATTGTAGAAATGCCAACCAAGAATCTTGCATATATATATATATATATGTATATATATATGTATATATATATATATATATAATCTCTAAACAGCTTCAGAGTTGGCATTTAGCTGCTACCTTCCTGTTTTCTCACACTTCAACTGCCCTGCCTCCTAGATTAGAGTAATTTTCTTAAAGAGAAAATGTTAACTATCTGATTTAAAACTCTGTGATCTAAACAAGAGGACATATGATAAAAGCATAAGGAATTTAAATTAAATATGTTGAAGTACTTGTAAAAAATAGAGGTGAAAAGACATGAAATAATTAAGGGGATTAGCTACATGTTATCTCTTTAAATCCTTGTACATCTTAAGGATCAATGAATTCCTTTTAAATATACCTAGACTAACTAGAAACAGGTTCTTTGCTCTTCACTTACTAATGTTTTCTGATTAAAAAGTCAGGACAATGAACTTGGATAATATTACAAATCGGACAAAGTACACAGATAATGAGTTCTTTCTAACATATGTTCAGTTGGTACCCATTTGTAGACATGTATTCATCCATATGGTCATATGACAGTTATTTTGGCTCAGTTCCTGATGAATTCACAAATGCTGATTAGCTACTCCTGGAAAGAATAAAGAATAATACAAGGTGCAAAGGTTTTGCTTTTCTCTTGGGCAGATCTTCTATTGGTGGTTTAGCATTTTTTTATAAAACTTTTTATTTACATCTTAAATATTGCTTATTCTGTTACATTTTAGTTTATTAAGCACCCCTTTCTTTTTTACCTTATGGGGTTTCCTAATATTGACTCTTTCTTGGCACTCTTTCCTTCCCATGGCTGTCCACTTCTTTCAATTCACTAAGTCAATAAATATCCATTAAATGTCTATTTCTAAATGTGTTAGGTGATGGGGATAGCATGACTTTCAGAAAAGAAATAGTGTCTGTTCCCACTGAACATACAGTCCTGGGGGGATAAGATGCAAACACAAGTAACTGTTATACCATTATTACATGGTAGATTAATTAAAGAACTACAAATTAAAATATAATGTCTTTTATTAAATGTTAGGGAAAGGCCATTATCAATCAGACATTAGCCTCCTTTGATATTTCTTTTTCATTCTTTTACTCTTAAGTGAGAAAATTCCATAATCCTCTGTCTTGACCAGCTTCTTTCTTCTTTCTATGCTCTCTTCCTTTAGTGAGTTTATCTACTTCTATAATACTTTCAATGCTCACTCAAGTCCTCATATGAACAATCTTGATTTCTTTCAAAAGGGTCAGTCCAACATGATTGATTACAAATCATTTCCAACAGAATATCTTCCCATTATTTCATTATTAACCCATATAGTAACTGGTCTCATTATTATCTCCCTTAAAGCTACCCTTCTTTCAAACTTTGCTAATTCTGCTGAATCCTTATGCAATAATATTCCTCATGACTCTCCTTTCCTCTTAACTTAGACTGCCATTTCCTTTAAATTTAGGCCTATACCACCTCTTGAGTGGACTTATTAGAGTAGCTGCCTAAGTGGTCTCTGTGTCTCTGGTTTCTTTCCTCCTAAATTCTCCTCAATCCTTCTTCACATAGTTATAAAAAACAATCTAACTAATGCAATATATTAATACACTATTCAGGGTTCAGTAGGTAGAGTGCTGGACCTGGGATCAGGTCCAACTCATCTTGAGTTCAAATTTGATCCCAGACACTTATTCACTGTGTATTTCTGGGCAAGTCATTTGACTTTGTTTGACTCAGTTCTTCACCTGAAAAATGAATTGGAGAAGAAAATGTCAGACCATTCAAATATCTTCTCCAAGAAGACCACAGTGGGGACCACAAAGAGTCAAACACTACTGAAAAGGCTGAATAAAATTATACTATAGAGGTCAAATCACTTTCTTGCTTAGCAACTCAAAACCTTCAATGATATGGGTGATATACAACTGTTCTTCAAGAAATGTGAAAATTTTAATGTACAAAGAACAGAATGCCTTTTTCAGATTACTCCTTCACCATTATAATATAACTCCTATTTACACTGTGCTTTAAAGTTTTGTAATTCACCAATTCTTTCCTCATATGAAACCTGTGAGGAAAGTATTACAAATATTAATTCTCTCATTGCTCAGATGAGGAAATTGATGGTCATAGAAAAAGTTATGAAGGTAATAAATGAAAAAGTCATAAACAAAATTCAAGTCTCTAAATCTGTATAAGACTGCCCTTATTTCGTTTTGTGTGATAATTATTAAATGTATAGTTCTTACCTTCCTTATTAGGCTGTAAGTTATTTAAGAAAAAAGGATTTTGTCTGTGTGTGTGTGTGTGTGTGTGTGTGTGTGTGTGTGTGTGTGGTATATTTTTCCCCTATCTTTTGATGTCTGGTACCTAACCCTATCATGCAAATCAATTCAAACCAATAAGTGACCAGGCTCTATATTAAGTGCTAGGGATGCAAAGAAAGGGAGCTCTCTAAGATATCACAGTATGGGGAAGAAAACATCTGAACAATTCTGTATATTCAAACTATGTACAGTACACATAGAGGAAAGATAGTAATATTTAGGAGTGTCAGAAAAGACTTCCCGCAGAGTGTGAGAATTTATTTGAGTTTTGAGGAAGCCAGGAATGGAGATGATTGTAGATGCTTGAGTATCTGTTGAATCAACTATTACTGAATTGCTTTTCTATCTATTTCCCTAACAGAGCTAATGTCTAGAGGACTGATCTTCTATCTTTCACTGATTATCAAGTGCTTATAGAATGGAGCAAAATATAAAAGAGAAGACATTTATTTTCTTTAAGGAGCCAAAAATCTAGAATAAAGCAATATTCAATTGGTTGAATGATATATATGCAGTCAAACAATAATCACCGGATTTTCTTATGGGAAGAGCAAAAGAAGGATTGTTCTATTGGGTTGGAAACTGAGTAGGCTTCCACTATGGAAATTTTCATGGACAGAATAGGCAGCAAGTTGCAGTTTAAGGGAGGTGGAAAATGTGATATCCCAAGAGAGGTTTTCTTAGTATTTTTAATTTCTATTTTATCTTCAGGAACTGGAAGTCACATGGGGTAGCAAGATGAAGTGTATCATTGAAGCAATAAAAAAAGGCAAATGACTAGCGGAGTGAACTCTGAAAGAATTAAATCCCTATAAAAAAGAGTTCAGATAGGAAGCAAGGAGAAACGTTGAATGGGAGTACGAAGAGCAAGAAGGGCAAAAAAATGAGAACAGAAAAGTCATGGAAATGTTTGAATTGAGCTATCAAAGAATTCAACTGATTTTTAAGCTCTTAAGGTTCACAAAGCAAGAATTAAGAGTATAGCGAAAAGGACTAAAATGAATATGGAAGAGGTCAAGAATGATGACCAGATTGATAAAAGTAAAGAGGTGTTTTGAAGATTTGGAATTGGAATGGATACAAACCAAATGAAAGGAAAAAGAGAAATTATATCATTAGGTTTTAATCTACCATATGAAGAATCTTGCATTCAAAATATCCATGATGAAGGAACTTTCATAAACGTCTTAGCCCAAAATTTACAGGACTAATCTAAGTTGCATAGAAATGACAATGTCTTTGATGTAGTGAAAAGTGTTAGACTTGGAATCAGGAAGATTTGTCTTCCTAAATTCAAATATGGCCTCAGACACTTATTAGGCAAGTCATTTAACTCTGTTTGGCTCAGATCCTGTAAAGTGATGTGGAATAGAAAATGGTAAATCACTCCTTTGCCAATAAAACCCTAAAAGGGATCACATAGAACTGGACATAAATGAAAACAAATGGACAACAGAAATTAGATTTTAGTCTTTGGTTTTATTTGGGGGGGATTTCCTGGTGAGCTATATCATTTATCAATGAATGAAAGTTCACCCTTTGTCTGAAAATTATGACCTAAAAAAGTTATCTAAAGCACTAAGAAAATGCCTAGGCTTGTAAGGCCAATATGTATGGACTTGAACTCAGGTCTTTCTGTCTCAGAGATTCTCTCTCTCTCTCTCTCTCTCTCTCTCTCTCTCTCTCTCCCACTATGTATACCTCTTCTGTCTCTTTAATCAGCAATAAAGGCTTCAGGTATAGATTGAATGACAGATTTTTCATTCAGGACCAGTCTAAACAAGTTTGGAGAAGTTCATTGCTAAAACTTTTGTCCCTAGTTAAAGATTGTGTTTAACCAGAGTAATTCATTAAAATTATTTAGTATTTCACATAGATGAGTCAAGTGGTACAATGGATAGATCACTGGACCTCGACTTAAAATCCTGCCATAAATACCTAGTAGCTGTGTGACCCCGGGCAAGTCACTTAATCTGTGTCTGCCTCAGTTCTTGCATCTGTAAATTGGGTACAATGATAACTCTAGTTCCTTCCTCATGGTATTGTTCTGAAGCTTCAAAAAGTTAATGAAAACCTTGCAGGGTGACCTGTCAGTTTTTATTATTACTATTTCTTTTAAGTAGTACAGTGGACTGTGTCAGGAAGATTTCAGTTTGATTCCTGTCTCATCCACTTGTTGGTTCAGTCAGACAAATTCACTTAGACTCAGTTTCTTCATTTGTAAAATGAGAATCAGAATATCTACCTTATAGGGTTATTGTGAGGTTAAAGTGATAGATTGTATAGAAAGGGCCTTGAAACATAGATAAATTCTAGCTATTATTATTGGCTCCTCTCTACATCTCTGGGTAAGTTACTTAATTTCTCAGCACCTTGAACAGGTTGGTGGCTGATGTTTGTCCTTGGTTTTCCAGGGACCATGACATCCAGACATCTTTACAAAGTTATCGGCCTTACTCATTTCAATGGAGTCATTTGGGTCCAATGGAAAGTTGTCATAGATGATGACAACCAGAGATGGCCCCAGGTGCAGTAGGAGACATTAACCTTTTTAAATTAAGGACTTTGACAGGACTCAGTTTGACTGAGGTAATGCTCCCTCTTTAAGACTAAAAGTGGTTTGACAATTTCCTGTCTGCTTTGTTAGAGGGAATTTCATCAACAGGATCTCCCCATGTTAATGAAATTCCAGATTTAAAAAGAAAAGTTATAAAATCCATGTTATTACAAAGTCATTATGCTTTTGGAGAATAGTTGTTTTGTGAGTATTTTCCCCCCTTAAAGTTCTGATTCAGGAAATGGAGGAAAATGGCTCACTAGATTTAAATAACCAAGCTAATTTTTTTCAAATATATAGTGAAAATGCTTCAAAATTTAAAGTGATGTCATACATAACAAACACAGTCCCAGAGCTCAATTGCCTCTGCAATCAGCACACCCCTGTTTGACTGTTGTAGTGAGCAGCTGCATTATCTGCATTTTGCCAAGTAAACAAACCCACCCCTGTGCAATAGCAGTTTGTTTTTTGCTAATGTGCTTATAGTTAGAACCTTTAACAACTCTAATTATAAATTTTCATATAATTCATCAGCATTATGATTTTGTGTTTTTTTCAACATATGTTTCTTCATGAGATGTATCGATTGATGTAGACTCATTCTTAGGACCACATACACCTTTTAGTGTTCAAAGGACCAGTAGGGATCATCTTGTTGAAAGATTAATTTTTTTTTGTATGTGTAATGGACCCCTTTGGCAATTTGGTGAAATATTTGGACCCTTTCTCATTATGTTTGTAAATCTATAACAAAGATACAACAGACCTAAAAAGATGGGCTTTTAAGCCAAAAAGATCAAGGATCAAGTTCTGCCTCTGACAAATACTTGTTTCATGTCCTTGTGACCTAGGCAATTTTCTGTGAATAGAAGTTAACATAGGAAATACATTGGTAAGAGGGAGTTTCATCACCCAGGAGTTGAAAATCACAAGTCCAGTCCCTATCCCTAAGTGACAGAGGAATTAGGTCAACAGAAGAGAATTAGAAACAAAAGGGAGAGATGAGGCAAAGAGGTAAAATTAGGAAAACATTGTAAGGAAAATATGTAAGGAAAACATTGTTAACAATTGGTTATCCAGAAAAAAAGAGTAGAATACTACCAGTTGTAGTGGAAATGTATTCACTGGAAGTTTTCAAGCAAAGATTGGATGACCACTTCTTAGATGTATTGTAGTGGCTATTTTTGGGTTCTGAAGTCTCTTTCACCTAAACAATTTTCTGATTCTGTTGTCTTTTGACTTCAAATCCAATGTTCTTTCCATTTGCTCACTAAAAGAAGTAGTCTTTCTCCCCCATGGGCTCTTTTAAAAGCACTGTCAAATACCAACAATATAGTCACCACTTGCTGAGACCTTTAGGGTTGTCTGATTGAAAAGCCTGGTTGACCAATACGAAGATGGAGGAAGTACACAATCCCTTTACACAAACTCAGTTTGCAGAAGTCCTAAAATGATTCAGTCACAGTGTTAGTGAAGGTTATTTTAAACTAAATTACACCTGTAATGGGAAGTTGTGTCATTGATCTTTCCTTTTAAATTTGAACTTTATACTCACTGCCCTAGTACGTTGCAAACATTGAAGTGTCATAAAAAATACCTTGCTTTATAAATCACATTTGTACAGGAACAGATTACAGCATTTTTATTGCCCATCTGAAGCTCTTGGAGCTTTGTTTCTCCAGAAGTTATTCCAGTTACAAAGGGATGCCATTTCTACTTCAAAGGAATCTGTTATGAAATCTATACTTGCAGAACACACACACACACACACACACACACACACACACACACACAGACATACATACTCTACACCTTTCAAACTGTTTGATGCTAAATATCCTTCCTTTCATGACTGCTTATTTAGAAATATCAAATTCATGCAACAATATTTCCATTTTTCAATGACCACTTTTCTCCAGAGTTCAACAATTAAAATGATCCAACAAAAATAGTAATACCTAAGATCTCTGAAGCTCATTTTAAATCTTTTACACAATGCCCAGGGAAGCCTTAGGTTATGTAAAATGAAGCATATGGATTTCCAAAATCCCTTCTCATTCTCATTGTATGGTTTTATGATCCCAAGAACCTTCTAATCTATACCACTCCAAATTTAGAAGGGTCATAAAATGTTTAGGTCATTTTACTTTTATGCTGTAAATAAAATGTTCATATTAATGACCAATGGAAAACTCAGACAACAATGAAACAAAAACTATTGATCATCACCCAAGTCCATTTAACTGGGGTATGATAAGAATAGGAATAGAGGGAAGACTTAGATAAGATTGATGTTCAGTCCAGAGAGATTCAGGAGGGCAAAACTGCTTTTTGTTTGTCTTTTGATATCTAGGACTTTGGGCAATGCCTTGCACTTAATAGGAAGATAATAAAAGATAGATAAATTGAATTGAGTCTGTAGCAATTAGAATGAATACTTGCATTGCTTTTCTATATGTCTTCTATAGTTTAATTTTCAATATAATCTAGATATAATTTACATAATATATACCTATATGCCATTATGAAAATATAAAAAACTCCCTTTTTATCAATCAACTAAAATTATTTAAAAAATACATTTTTGATCAGCCTAACATCCCTTCCAGTCTTTTCATTTTTGTAAAGCATGTAGGAAATCAAGAGTAAAAACAAAACAAAAGAAAACAATGAGATATTTTTAGAAAACAGATTTAATGGTAGTAATCAAATCTACAACAACAACAAAAACTCTTGTGCAATTAAAATCATTGCATTCCCCATTCTTTAAGGAAAATGACACTATGATTGGATCTCTTTTCCAATCAAAAGGGAGAACTTTTTTGGTCATGGCAAATAGTGATCCAGGAAAGAATAGAACAGAATATTGAGACTATTGTTCTAAAGGAGATCATATTTGCTTTGCAAATCTAAAATTGCTATATAATTGCTACATTATTATTATTATTATGTTTGAAGGAGTAGAATAGTAACCCCTAGTTTTAATATGCTATGACCATTTCCTTGCTCAAGATTACTGCTATCTCAAATTCTCTTGAATTTGAGGGCATGGAGGAGGGAAGGAGAAGGGACATTTGCACATTTTTCTCTATATACAAGAAATGCTTGCAGTTAGATTAATGTTAAACTGATATAAATTTATTTCTGGCAGATTTGAAGTCACACAAAAGATTATATTTGCTATAGGGACACCAGGTAAAGGTGCCTGCTGTGATATCACTGATCTACTTGACATTATGTCCAAGGTCCAATCTTGCACCTGTTGTCTGGGGTTAAATGTAAGGTGGATAAAATATGGGTATAGGCTAAATTGAGCCCCACTGCAGACATAGTATAAGAAGGTGACAAACTAAACTAATAATGCCTTTAAAAAAAGTTTTTTTTTTTTTTAAAGAGGACAATACCTTAGCCAGCTGTTAAGCCAAGACTTACAATGGGTGCTTTTGTTATAGGGTTTCCTTTAGCTGTACCAAACCACAATCTAAGAATTCATTCCTTAGAAGATTAATTTAGTGCCTCACTCTGAGGCTTTTTTGCAGCTGCTCCTGGCTACTGTACCCCATGTCAGACCTCCAGTATCACTAACAGAAAATGGTATATCAGAGACATCCCCTACTGGGAATCACCATGTGATGGAAAGTACAATCAAAGTGTTTTCTATTTGATGATCTAAAATGAATTCCATGTCTCAGATGAAATCCCTGAAACCTGATCATTCAGGCTTAATGTGGATATTTAAGTATGGTGGAAATGCACAGGAATGATGAGAATGGATGCTTGTTACTTGAAACCAATCTCTATTGCCTTCAAGGTTCTTAATGTAGTTTTCTTGAGTGCCACTCTCTAAAAGAGTTTCTTCTATATTTCTTTCTCTTGCTATTGGTATACTTAGAAAATTCATTCTAGATACTTAAGTTTTTTTGGATATCTTTGCCTAAATATTTAATGAAGCTGATACTGATTCTTAATACATATGTAATGGAAGGATGAGCCAATGAGTGATCAGGGATTCCCAACTTTCCTGCTGACCCTTCTCCTTCCTTGAATTTATGCCTTAAGAGTACTACAGGTTCTGCCTGTTGCTATTCCATATGGAGGTTTGGTGATGAAAATATAGAGGTATCATGGTGATGAAAATATTTTCAATTGGTTGTTGAATCAGATTTGAGGGTACATGCTAATGCCTCAAGCAGATACTGTCTATCTTCCCGGGTGTTGAAGGAGATAAGTATTGCTATGGGCATCTGGATGTGGGAGCTTCCTTGGGTCTTTCCTCCCACTTAGTACTCTCCTATCTCTGATTCTTTCACCTCTCTGTGCTTATTTCTTTCCTTATCTTAGGTATATGAGAATCATGAAATAGCCAAGGTTACAGTTACAACCTTCAAAAATTTGAAAGAGCCTTCAGCACTTCTAATAATTGGAGTCATTTATAGAGTTTGTCTATAATCACAATAGTCAAGTTTAGTGAGAGGTCAGCCTTGAGGAGTGATGTTGACCCAACCCATCAGTGAATCAACCAGTGAGACAATGAAATACCACATCCTTCAAGCAAGAAGCAACAAATTCATGAACTATGACATACTCAGAAGTGAACATGAAGGGGGAAAAGTGATAGTTTTGTTAGAACACCTTTAAGTTTGAGTCTTCTTTCCCCAGAGATTGAGTAAGTGTATGGAGATTCCAGCATTGTTTTATTTAGGTTCTTACTATACTTTCTTATTAAATACCCCTTTGTAAACACTAATTAGGATTATATATTATATATATAATTAGGATTATAATTAGTAATAAATGACACTGGAACAATATTAGCTGGGAATTGATACTGGGGGAAACATACTAGGTGAGGGCAGGGTTGTTCCTAGAATACTGAGGAAAGATGTAGCTCTCTGAGTTCTGAGGATCCCAACTAGTCATAGCCAGTTTGGATAATGTATAATTGGATAAATGGATGTTTCCAGAGCCCCCTGTGCTACACCAATAACCACTGACATTTAGGTATAATGTTATCTATCTTAATAACTGGATAAAAAGCATTGCCCATATTTGAACACGATGTATGGAAGAAATAAACTTCCCTTGCAGAAAATTATAAAGAAGAATTTGCAGTCAACCCTCAGATTAACCTCTTTCAGTCTCAATGTCTATCACAAACCAGTAGCTTCAGCAACTCAAATGAAATGGTTAGAACAATGAGTGGATCAAATGATTGTTTTTTCAACAGATTCAATATTAGGAGGTTGGAGGTTTAACATGTTCAAATCTACAAGTTTATTTCTTTGTATGTAATACTTAGATGTCATTGGCATTTGGTGGGGTTCAAGTTAGATTTCTTGTTAATAGTGTCTGCCCTCATCTGTACTTAGATAATCACAAGCTATTACCCAGCAATAAAGTGATTGGCATTCTTGATTTGTATCTGCCATATCAGTAGGTCAGTATAGCCTCATGAGATCTGGAACCATAACCAGCATGAATATTTTTTCTTTTCCCAGGAAGATCACTTCTGTTTTTTTTTCCTGCCTCCCAAGATGGCTATAGTCTCTCCTTTTCAACTTTAGTTCTCTTGGAATAAGGAGAGATAACCATTCTTAAAAGCCCCTCTCATAGTTTCATTGTTGAGGATCCTCTTTTCCCTTCCTTCAATTCCTCTCTATCAATGTATACTGACAACTGTTTGAGTTTGACTGTTGTATAATTTAATGTTTCCAGGAAACCCTGAGAGGTTAAGAAACTTGATCTTTCATGGTCCTACAGCCAATGTGTGTCAGTAATAGGACTTAAACTTAGGTCTTCCTGACTTCGTGATGGCAGCACTCTCTTTATATATGTACATATACACATACACATACCATATGCACACATACAAGTTATTCTTTCTGCACATAAGTTGAGAGTGTATCATATAATGCTAAATTAGTCATGGATGATTTCTAAAACAGAAATTTGTTCTTAATATGAAAGCCCATTGGGGGATATATTCTGTGCTACCCCTTCCCTCCCCCCCTCCCAGGCCTCTTGAAGTTGAAGCTTGGCACCAACATTAGAGGGAAAGATTGGGTTCAATGATATAGTAGTGGATGTACTTTTCCAGAATCAAAGGGAAGACAAACAGTTTTTATCATTTATCTTTTGAAGATTCCTACACATTGCATGAAAAAATAAATAAAGTTAGACTGATTATACAAATCCATATTGTCCCTTGGTTTTTGCTGCCACCCGGGTATACAGAATTTTGATCATGGAAACTAAATTTATATTTTTTCCTAGCAAGCTAAGCTAGGGTGAAATAAGGTGAAGATGTAAACTAATTATTGGAGTGTGTGTGTGTGTGTGGGGGGGGTTAACTTCATTCTAATTCTTCTGAGGACTTGACAATCATTTTGTCACCTTTTCTTCTTTCTCCTCTACATGCCTTCTTTAATTTTCTTCTTTTCTCATTATCTTCTTTCCATGCTCATCTCCTTGTCTGCTTTTTCATTTTCCCATGAATTAGGGAATTTCAATGAATTACTTTTACTTGCTTCTGAAGCTTATTTCCTGTATAAGTCTTGAGGGATGTTAGACTCAGGACCAGCTATTCCTAAGGTCCCATTTCTTACTCAACCTGAAAAAAATTGTTCTAGGTGGATGGGAATCAGTTCATATTCTAGTAAAGGGCATTCATGAGCAGGGAATAGAGAGTGATCAAATTTCTAATTCTGTGGATAGAGAATAGAAAGAGGAACATGAGAAAGAGAGTCATTTAAATCTCTCCTGTATGCTATGCTCAGCCAGGATTTTTGACTAGGTTATGGGGTATCAGGATATTATATTTCAATCCCCATTCAGTTACTGGGAAATTATACATAGAAAAAAATGTTATATTCCTCTGCCTCAGTTTCCTATATTTTTTCAATACACAATGTCAGTAATCACACTTACCATTATTAATTAAAAAAATTTAGTCTAATAGTAATTCTCATCTCTGTTTACCTCATTAAGGTTTGTAAAACACTTTCTTTGCAAAGACCCCCTGTAATAGTCTGAGTAATCTTATCTCCATTTTATAGATGAAGGCCCTGAGGTTTAGGTAAGTTTAATGAATTGATCAGGCTAACAGCTACAAGCTAGATCTGAGAATGAATATAAATCCAAATCATATATTATATTCTATGTATATTACAATAGGTAGCCAAATATCACATTGGTTATGTGCATCTTGATAAACAGATTAGAAAGGGTTCTTGTGGTCATTCCTTCAAACTCCTCATTTTACAATAAGGTACCAGAGGACAAAAGGATACATGATTTGCTTGGAGTCAATGGGAGGTTTACATTCAAACCCAGATCCTCTGACCCTATATTAAGTATGTGCACACTACTTCTTTCTCCAGGCCTCCGGATTCCAGATCCAGAATACTATCCCCCCCGCTATGCTGAGATTTTCCAAGTAACTTCTTGAATTTAAGAGAACAGTTGTTATTCTAATAAGCAGAGTTTGAGGGGAAGGAAAAAAAATTCAAATTATTTCTTCATTCTTTCCTGTTCCTATTTATGAAAGGGGGGGGGGACTTAAACATATCAGAAGAAAACAAAGCATATTAAGGAACAATTTTCATCCACACACAAGCACCAAAATAAGATTAAAGACCTTTAATGAAAAACTGAAAATCTCTCTTTCTTGTTTTTTTTTTAAATCTTAGATAGGACAGAAAAACAACCAAACAATGATTAAACAAAGGGTGCCTGATGCCACTGCGTTGTTCTACTTTTCTGTTGTTCCTTGACTGCATAGTTGTCCTCTTTGTGCAGAATCAGACATTCCCCCCCAACCTAAGTGCTCAAACACACGCCAGATTTATAAGCCTTGTCACAACACCATACTACCCTGGAATGAGGGATTTAAACTGCAAGAGTGGTGCTGAAATGTTAAAGATTGGTCTGGACTTTATCTTGCTGGGCAGAGAGGAGAGGAAGGGAGTCCTCTGGATTTAACTCTCATCCATTAGGAAGTGAAACAAAGCGGAAACTATTCACTTGAGTGGCAAAGTTTTGAGAGTGTGCAGCTCTGAGCAAACAGCTGCTGAGCAGTCTTGATTAATTCAAGGCATCAGCATAAAGGGAAAATCTGCTTAATATTTGCTGCCCCCTGTAGTTTACTCGTGCATAGATTCGATGAAATCAAGTGAGTTATTTTAAACTTCTGTTGCTTGTCACCCAGATCCTGGACCCAGTTGTGGAATTTTATTCCATGTCTATTTTCAGGTCAAGTCCACATAAAAGAGCAGGACAGGGGTGTGTGTGTGTGTGGTAGTGGTGGTGGTGGTGGTGGGGAAGCAGGAGGATATTTTTATGAGAAGTGTTTATTTCACTTAAACAGAGGGAAACCATTGCCTTTTTAAAGATGTAGATTCTATTACATACAGAAGGCTGCTAAGATAAATATGATTTCCTTTTAAAAGGCAAAGTAAGCATCTGTTTATTAAACTACTTTCTCAATTTCCTATTGCCTGCAGAATATGGCATGGAACATGATTCCCATTGTCTCCCAGAACAATATCTTCTAATAACATTAAGTTCAAGAAATGGGAGGGAAAAAGTCAAACCCCACCACATTGTGTCTTTTGGACTGTTCATTTGCTGAAACAAATATAGGTGACAGGAATTTTATCTGGGCTTAAAAATAGCACACGGGATGCTGGAAATTTAACATTGGCTTAGTGATGAATGAAATTTCATTATAATGAATCACAATTTAATAACTAACTTTCATGAAAAGCTTTGGAGCAAGTCATCACTACGGAACAAATGCTGAGGCAGAGGGTACTAAAACAGCTTATTTTAGCAATAGATTACCAAAGAGGAGTGGGCATGCACAAAATAGCCCTCTCTAAATGCTCTCTCTCATGAGCTCTTTAAAACTCAATCTTCCTCATTGTACTTTTGTAAATTCCAGGGATTTCACAGGAGCAACATTTTGCTTTGTAGTAAAGGTAGCCCTCAGCTACAATTAATGTCTCCTTTAGTTTCTTTAAAGAGATTATGGAGGTCAATCTTTATTAAAGAGTCACATTTTCCCAGGTTGGAAAACATAAGGAAGTTAGCCATTGTTGATTAAAAAACCACCAAAGGAATGTAAAGAGAAGGGAGCTTGTCATAGTTTCTGGATTTAAGAAGCAGAAATGAAGTTTGACTCCATTTCACCTCGATGTTTAGACTAATTGAATTCATTAATTTATTTACATAGCAAGCATTTATTGTCTAATAAGTAACTAGCTGACACAATGGATTGAGCCCTAATTCTGGAATTGGGAAACCTTTGAGTTCAAATAGCACCTCAGACACTTCCTAATTATAACTTTGGGCAAGTAACAAGCTTTTTGTCTCAGTTTACTCGTTTGTAAAATGGATATAGTAAGAGTATCTGCTTCCCTGTTTTTAAAGTACTTTGCATACCTCAAAGTGATTGTTTTATATATATATATATATATGTACATACATATGTGATATATCCCCATATATACATAAATGATAAACATATATACAAAATATACATAAATAAATATATATATTAAATATACACATAAATCCATATACATAAATATGTTAGACTTTTTTTCATTTATAATGATAATAATAGGAACTTGGCAATAGAAAAAAAAGAACCAATTCCTTCTCTCAAGGGTAGGTGTGGGTGTGTTTTTGTCCAATTACATTCAATTTTCTAAACAATAGCAATAAAAATTAAGTAAGTCCAAACTGTCAACCAGTGGGAAACCCTTATATGAGTGTATAAATCACTAGAGATAAATCAAAAATTCTATTTGCTATATAGCAATAATTGTTTGAATAGACAGCATAGATGATCCTGTCCAATTTTAGAAAGAGGAAAGTAAGGCCCAGAGAAGCTGAATAGCAACAAGTCATATTTACTGCAAAGGGGAAATTTTCACTTTGGAGAAAGTTGAAGCAAATATAATGTATTATACAGGCCAGAAGAGATTCATCTATGTGGCAGTGAAGATTAGGGCCAATTAGTTGATTATTGGCTCATAAGGAAGTGGGTGGAGTGCTTCATTCCATTTCTAGAATATGAAGGCAGGATTCACTGAAGTACTTAAGAAAAAAAGATTACAATTACTAATGATGATGGATGTGTGACTGACTACCACTCTATTGGCTTTAGGTCTTTTAAGATTAGCATTAAGAGAATCACCCATGTAGGCAAGTCAGCAAGGGTTTGCCTCCAGATAAGTGCATGACTCCACTATTGCTTTTCTGGGGACATTCTGTGAGCTAAACCAATGCCTGCTAGCAGGATGCCCTTTGTTGGGTAGAATAATGTCTTGCTGTTGTGATTAGTGAACCCACACAGAGCACTTCTAGATACACTAACCTTGGCTTGAGGGGTTATTCCAGGGTTCTTGACTTCAAGATACTTGCATTATAGTTGAAAAGAAGATACATACCATCAAAAGATAAATAATCATATCAGTAAAGTCAGTGGAGATAATTAGAACTAGGAACTATAAAAAATACAGCTCATTTCTATCTGATATTGTAAAAGAAAGCTTCAATGGAGGAGAGACAAATTGATCTGGGCATCAAAAGGCCAGAAAGATATGATAACCATTTTAAAGGTTCCCTGAGGACAAATAAAATATCTTACTTTATTTTACATCTGTTTTAATAATTAGGACAGGACTTGTTCTCATGGGAGATTTTCTGTATTTAGATGAATGGGTGCATCCTCCTATTAAATAACAAGACCTATTATAAAAGATCACATTCTATAGTAGTGATTTAAAGTCTACAAAGCATTTGCTCACAACAGTCCTTTGAGGTAAGTAGTGAAAAATAGACAATGTCTTACAGATTGAAGAGAGGCTGAGATGACTTAAGTAGCATCAAGTAACTAGTAAGTGGCTAATGGGAACTTGAACCCAGATCTTCTGATTCCAAAGATGATAATCATTGCATTCTATTGGACTATTTCATTCATCAAAGAAGTCATGGAATTCCTTGAAATTAAACTTAATGCCAATTAGATTCATTGTGCTGGATTATTAAAATGAAGTAATAGAAAAAAAATTGAGATAGTTATTAGGGCTACTTTATTAGATGCTCTAACAGGTCGACTACTTGAAAGGGGAGGGGGAAAATGCTATTACAAAATATCACGTTTGAAAGGGACCGCAAAGGTCAACCAGTCCAAACCAAACTTAATAGGATTCTCCTATGGAATACTGATGATGTATGTTGATACCTCACATAAAGTAGAACTCCCTACCGGCAGAGTCAGCCTATTGCATGTTGGGACAGCTCCAAATATTAGGAAGATTTCTCCCCCCCCCAACATGCTAAATTGACTTCTCTGCAACTTTGAGTTACCCTTTGATTTTATGAAGCCAAGCAGAACAAGTCTATCTCTTTTCTATACAATAATCTATCAAGGCATCTTTGAAGATATTCATCTTGTCTACTTTAAGTGTTCTGTTCTCTGGTTAAAATTTCCATGGTTCCTTCAATAGCAACTCTTCTGCTTGTCCTTGGACCTAATATCTTAAAGTTAGAGAGAATAAGGCAGTTCCATTTCACAAGGAGATGTGGAATAATAGAATGAATAATAAATATGAAACCATTAATGAAAAGTACTACATCATAGTTTACAAATACAAAGTTCTCTGCAAACACTAAATAAAATCAACAAGCTGTGCATGACTTATCTACTTTACACCAGATTCTTTGTGGCAATTGAAAACTCAATCTATACTATTTGGTCAGGGATAAGATTTTGATGTATCTTTTTTTCAAGTCTCTGAGATTAGCTGAACTTTCTACCATTTATTAACATATATTGTGCAAGCACTACTAACTTTGGCATGATAAAGTCATATACAGAAAATCATAAGTAATGGACATGAAGTAAACCATGAAAGGTCATATTAAAAGCAGAAATGAAGAATTCGATTTTCATCTTTACTAAGATCTATTTGTTTACTATGGAGGGATAATTCATTTCACATTTAATCAACTCCCTAAAACACAAAAAAGAAGGCAAGCCTGTTTTGAGCTAATGACAGATGGCAAAGTATTTCAAAAGCAACTCGATCCATTGCTTTGGAAATTGATTTCCATTATTGGGCTAATCAATTAAATCAATTAAGTTAGGTGGTACAGAGGATATAATGTCAGATCTTCCAGGTCTTCCAGAGTCAGGAAGACCTCAGTTCAAATCTGACTTCAGATATTTTATAGTTGCGTTACCTTTGGACAAATCCCTTAAATCTCTGCTTGCCTCAGTTTCTTCATCTATAAAATAAGGAGGAATAGCACTAGTGTATTCTTCAGGGCTCTTGCAAGGATCAAATGAGATAATTGCAAAGTGCTTAATCCATTGCCCAGGAAACACTATATAAATGGAGAGTCAACATAGCATAGTAGATAGAAAATTGACCTAGGATCTAGGAAGAGCTAGGCTCGAATTCTATTCTAAAGTAGTCTGGCTGTGACCCTAAGTAGATCATTTTACCTCTCAACAATCCCGGCTACAACTTAAAACTATAAATTGCAGAACAGGAGTTGCTATACATAAATAGAAGGCATATCCTATCCTATTTATAATTAAGTTTCTGTTGTTCATTCTTTCTTTTTGTGGTCCTGTGGACCCCTGTTCATGGGGTTTTCTTGAAAAGTTTTCTTGAAAATGAAATGTACATAGATACATGTCATTCTTCAGTGGATTAAGATAAACAGAAGTTAAGTGACTTGTACAGGGTCAATAAACTAGTAATTGTGTGATATTTGAATTCAGGTCTTCTAGTCTCCAGGCCCAGTGCTCTATCCATTGAGCAAACTAACTTTCCAATTGAAATTATAGATCCATTAAAAACTGTATTGAGACTATTTCATATGATCAATTGTGAAAAACTTTATTCTTCTCAGCAATATAATAATCAAAAACAATTCTAATATACTGGCAATGGAAAATGCCATTCTCATCCAGAGAAAGAACTATGAAATGAATGTGGATCATGGAATACTATTTTCCTCTTTTAAAATTTGCTTTTTTTTTTTTGCTTTTTTGCTTTTTCATTATTTTTGTTTTACCTTTTTGTTCTGATTCTTCTTTTATAATATGACTAATATGGAAATACATGTAACATGACTGTACATGTATAACCTATATCAGGTTGCTTACTATCCTAGGGTGACGGGAGGGAAGAGAGGGAGAAGACATTACAAAAATGAAAGTTGAAAATTATCATTACATATAATTAGAATAATAAATTAAAAATAAACTAAAAAGGAGACTATACCATAGCAGAGAAGGCTACAAGAAATCTTCTATTACCCCCTCTGACTAATTTATCTTTTTTTTTTAGCAATTCCCTTTGTTAAATTCCTGGATCAAGTTTTATTTTGGTTAAATAGCTGCTTCATTCTGATATATGTCCTTTATTTTAGAAGACTACAATATCAAGTAGGGGTTGCCATGACAAACACATGAAATGGATTTGAGTGAGTGGGTGTTGGGCTAAGTTACCAGCCTCACTTTCTCCTCTGGAGTCATCTGGGTCCAGTGGCCAGATATGAATCAGCAGAACTAGAGAAGGTCCTGGATGTGAGGTAATCAGAGTTAAGTGACTTGTCCAAGTTCATACAGCTATGTATCCAGTGTCTGAGGCTGATTTTGAACTCCTGTCCTCCTGACTCCAAGGCCAGTGCTCTATCTGCTGTACCATCTCAGGCTGATAGTTAGTTCTGGTTCTTGTCCTTCATTATGGAAGAAGACCAAAATTACACCATTATGTTTGAGACAAATTACATTGTGTCCAATTGTGGCTGATCAGCCTTATAAGAGCTTGGAATGCTTTACCTCAGGTTGGGCGCAATTAGTCCATGTGAACACCTGAACTTACATATGTCTAGTGGTGGAGGAAATGATGACCTTTGAATTGTCTGGTTAATGGTATCTATGCTATACTATTGGAAGAGGGCAGTGCTATATGGGAAGGGTGGCTAGCATTCCAAACCAGGTCTCTGGACCTCTGTTCCAGCTCTAAGGGAGTGGGATTAGGTTTCTTCTCCCCCCCTCCAAAGTAAAAATCAATACATGCTCCGTGTTCCCTTCAATGTACTCTGAGAGCAACTTTTTGGGGTTTTTTGCAGGGCAATGGGGTTAAGTGGCTTGCCCAAGGCCACACAGCTAGGTAATTATTATGTGTCTGAGACCAGATTTGAACTCAGGTACTCCTGAGTCCAGGGCCAGTGCTCTATCCATGGAACCACCTAGCTGCCCCCTCTGACAGCAACTTTAAGGGATAATTGCTTGCCATTATGACTTTCTTCATGCTTCAATTGTCTTTTTTGTTTTGTTCTGTTGGGTTTTTGCAAGTCAATGGAGTTAAGTGACTTGTCCAAGGTCACACAGCTAGGTAATTATTAAGTGTCTGAGACTAGATTTGAACTCTAGTCCTTCTGACTCCAGGTCTGGTGCTCTATCAATGGAACCACCTAGCTGCTCCACTTCAATTGTCTAAAAAAATTTTCGCTAAGTGGCTTACCCCTGTTCTCTCTTCTATTGCCTAGGCAGAAACTGGTGGCTATTTTATGGCAAAAAACAGTCTGCCATTGGGAGGTTGTTGAGTGCAGTTTTGAAGGAAACAGGCTGTGTTTAGACTGGAGGAACTGCTTGGAACAGTCCAAAGTGACTGCTTCTCCTTGCACTCCCATTGGCGATGTGACACTGTGGGGTTTGCTAAATCTCTCCCAGATGCCACAGCATGCATGTTTTAGATGTTCTTGTAGGCAAATGTCTGACATTCTGTGTGGGGCCTGGAGAGTAAAGTGGGAGTTCATCCTGATGGAATATAGGCATTTTAAAGTAGTAAGTATTTGTCAAAGCATTTAGAAAGGAACAAAGCAGCGGATTTGGAAACATGGTTTTGCAAAAGAAACAAATCCAAATTACTCCAGACATGCTTAAAAAGACTTCTTTCTTGAGTACATTTTTATTTCTTCCTGCAAATGTTTTACTAAAATCCTCCATGAATGCAATTCTTAGCCAAACAACATTACTAAGCTGTGTAATGAATTCTTTTGGTTCATCAATTACTGGTTGTCTTAGACGTGATGAAGGAAGTGGACTTACATGGAAATATTTGATATTGGTTTTTAGCACGTCATTTTGGGGAAAAATACTTAGAATGAAGAACATCAATCTTGAGAAAAGCATAATTAGAAGGTAATGAAGAAATATTTGTCATTTGGTTGGTGCCTATAAGGTATAGATCCTTTTAAAATAACAAGCAATGATTCTACATTGAAATATTCACATAAAAATGGAAACAAAGGCAATTGAACATTTTGAATTTCCAACTTTTTCTAATACACCATTCTCTAAAGTCAATTCAACTCAGCAAATATTTATCTTGCATCTAGAATTCCTAGAATATTATTCTGGAGGGATGGCAGGGAGAAGAGTATTAAATTTTGGTTATTCCCTTAATGAGTATATAGTCTAGTGGGGGAGATATGGGATTGTCACACAGATTTATAATATGCAATATTATAAAAGTGGTAGTAGAATTGCTTTATTTGGTACTGGTGGGTCAGGCCAAATGCAAATGGGTAGACATTTGAAAGAGGCAAATTTAAACTTGATGTCTAGAAAAATATTCCTAACAATTACAGTTGTCAAAAAACAAGTTGTCTTTAAAAAATGTTTTTCTTTGAAGTTTTCAAATCCTATCCCTTCATCCCCCCTACCTTCTCCTATTCTTGAGATAGTAAGCAATCAGATATGTTTTATATGTTCAATTATATAAAACATTTCCAATTTGTATAATAAAGTTCAAATAAAAGAAAAAAGAAAGAAAGTGAAAAATAACATGCTTAAGTCTCTATTCAAACAATATTAGTTCTTTCTCTGAAGGTGGATAGTATGATTCATTATTAGTCCTTTGGGATTATCTTGTTTCATTTTATTGCTGAGAATAGATAATCCATTTTTAATCAAACAATATTGTTGTTACTATCTAAAATTTTATCCTGGTTCTCTTCCTTTCACTATGCATCAGTTCTTCTAAGTTTTACCAGATTTTTCTGAAATCACTGCTTGTCATTTCTTATAGCACAAATAATCCAATATTATAATCAGCATATATTGCAATCATATACCACAGAGCATCCCTTTGATTTTCAAATCTTAGCTACTATAAAAAGTTATTATAAATATTTTTGTACAAATTTTTTATGTCTTTAGAATATAGACATAGCAGTCATTTTGCTGGATAAAAAAAGGTATGCACAGTTTTATAGTCCTTTGGGCATAATTTCAAATTGCTCTCTATAATAGTTAGATCAGTTGACAATTCCACATTCCCTCCAATATCTAATATTTTCCTTTTTTTCCATATTAGGTACTCTAATAGGTGTGAGGTGGTATGTCAGTTACATTGCTTTTCTCTGACCAATAATTATTTGAAACAGTTTTCATAAGACTATAGATAGTTTTGATTTCTTTATCTGAAAACTGCCTGTTCATATCCCTTGACAAACTTATCAATTAGGAAAAGACTTGTATTTTTATCTTACACCCATAAACATTTGTATGTATTTACACCCGAAGTATAGGAATGCATTTGTACATATACATACACATGTCCTTACATATGTGGGTATAGAGATACATACATATGTATCCTTCTGTCCACCCACATATCTACCTTTGCTGATCTCCTAGCTGTTAGTAACCCTAAACTACAAATATGTTGTCTTTAATTTGCATATATACACTGTGTTTATTGATTTACCAGTGTGCATACTGTTTTCACCAATAGACTGTAAATTTTCTAAGGGCTTTGTGGTTTTATTTTTGTTTTTCTATCTTTAACACCTACCACCAGTCCTGAAACATAATATGCACTTATTATATTTTGAAGTGAATGTATGAAGGTAGAAGGTTTCCAAAAAGGAGGTAGCATGTAAGTTATGTAGGAATTCAATGAGAAAAGAGGAGAATTGAGGATGAATATAAAAAAGAGCTGAAACAAACTAGTAGACAATAAAGGGTAATATAGTTTGGTTGAAGAAAAGATGGAAGTAATAAAACTAGAAAAAATAAGGTGGTACAGGATGTTGGAGGTCCTCAAATGCACAAGGGCTTGAAACATTTTTGGCACATATATATTCAGTGGGAATTTTTTTTTTGTACAGAGGGAAAGGCATGACCTATACTTAAGGAATAACGGTCTATGATTGCTAGGAAGAGTTGGATTGGGATAAATTATAGATGCAGGTTGAGTCAACAAAAGAACATTGAAATAATCCCATTGGATGACAGTGAGGTTCTGTTCTAGGATAACGAAAGTGTAATTAGAGAGTAAAGAACAAATATGAGAGAGATCCCTGAGCTAAAATTAATTAGATTTGGAAAATAATGGGTCATTATAGGGAAGAGGCAAAAGAAACAACAAGTTTTTGGATGGCCAGCACTCAAATATAAAGAAGGTAGAGGTTTAAGGTAACAATGGTTCTAAACACATGGGAATTATATTAGAATTCTGTGATTCGAAGATCTAAGACTGTTTATCCATCCTGCTTTTCTTGACTCTCTCTCTCTCTCTCTCTCTCTCTCTCTCTCTCTCTCTCTCTCTCTCTCTCTCTCTGTATATATATATATATAATATATATATTTATATATAAATATATATATATATATATATTTCCTTTTATTCTCTTTCTTGGACCTTGGGGTCTTAAATTTATGAGATAGAAACAAGATATATAGTTTTGGAAAAGTTTATAAAAAGGAGATATGTCATTCTTCTTTCTAAAAATCTTCAGTGACTTCTTGAATAAATCTTCATAGAGGTTTTATTGACAAAGGATTAGTTCTTTCTACAATTCCAAATATATACATATAAAATATACATGTATACTATATTAAATATGTATATATGACCTAAATTTTTGATCTGTATATATAGAATACATACATGTATATATCATTCATGAATATATATTATATATATATATATATATTCCCATCTTCTCTACCTCCAACAACAAAAAAATGTATACTTTATGAGACAATGAAATATTTTGAGTACCTTCTGCTAAATATGTTTTCTTTGAAAGTAGCAACCTTCTTAATTCTTGAGACTCCCAACTTTTTGGCTAGGAGTCCTGTTTTGAATTTGTTTAGCACCAAGTAGAGATGTTCAACCAATTTCAGTTTTCATGATATAAATATAGGGTGGGACATAAAGCTAGCTAATAAGTTGAGGTGAAAGTGCTTTCTCTTTCTCAGAATAGGAAAGAATACTAGAAAAAGTAGACTTAGTTATAATCAACTAAATAGCATTGAATACACATCAAATTTTAAAATTCCCCAATAAAATGAAATGACTCATCAGCATTTTGAAATGGCTGCAGATGCAAATAAAAATTTCAGTTATGCTTGCCCAGTTACCTTACTGGAGTTTTCTTTTAATCTGAACTGTGAAAGCTCAAACTGGAGTTTTCACTGGACTGAAGAATTCAGAGGTGGAAATCTTAGAGATCATTTGGTCCAATTGCCACATTTATGGATCAAAAAGCTGGCACAAAAAGGCAAAACAATTTTGTTAAGGTCACTCAGGTCCTAAGTGGTAAAGCTAGAATTCAAAGCCAGATTTGTTGGTTCTAAATCCAAGTTGTCTCCTCACTTCCCATTTCATGCTTTGCTCTGCATAATTTCAGTTATAATTTTATTTTGAAAATGTTAACTTAATCATTAACATAAACTCACAGTTCATATAAGTTCTAAATAATAGCAGGGAAATTAATTTGCTCTTATCAGGATTATAGGAGAGGGCAGCAAAGAGAAGGGAATAGGTCAGTAGCAGGAGGGATGCTTATGGAGGGAACAGCTGTAAAGATGGGGCAGAAGGGAGAAATAGACAGGAGGAGAAAAAGCAGTGGCTGAGGAATTTGGGACTTGTTTGCAGTAGCCATTTGAGCTTAATAGCTATGCAAATACCCCACAGTGTGGAGCTGTGCATCATGTCACAGAATGAACATCCTCAATTTTTCAGCACCATCTGGCTCTGGAGGGTGGAAGCCTGAGCTCAAACAGTCCACCCATACTTGTAGGGAGGATGCTTTGAAGAAAGAGAACCCAAAGTTTTTATTGGCAAATTGCTATGTCTGTGGTGTCAGAAGAGCACCACCTACAGCTATTTGTAAAGGATTTTTAACTTTGCTAAGGACCTTCCAGACCATCTGATCCCCACAACTGTTCTTGGAGAATAGTGGGGCATTGATCAGTATCTCTAATTTGTGGATGAGAAAAGTAAGGCATAGAGAGGTGATGTTTAAGGACACACTGCAGATTAGTTAGTCAAGCTACAAACTTTTATTAAGTCCTTCTTTTTGCCTGGAAGAACTGTGTTAAGTACTAAAATACTAAGAATGACAAAAAACATAGAATTTGCCCTCAAGCTCACATTTCAGTTGAAGCAAAAATTTGCAAAACGTTATAGAAGAGGTATGCAGTTTAAGTAGTTCATCTTAGCAGGAAGATATTAGCAGGGGGTGAGAGGAGGACTGAGAAAGTGTTCCTTCAGAAAATGAGATCTTCACTTGAAGGAAGTGAAGAAAGTCAGGAGGTAAAGGGAACAGGGAAGCATTCTTTGAATGAGGGGATGGTCAGTGCAAAGGTACAACATTGGGAAATGGATGTTGCATTTGAGGGTAACAAGAAAACCAATGTAAGGCATTTGAGTAAAGTGTTAGAAGACTGAAAAGTGACAACAGAGTGAGATAGTGAAGGGTTTTAAAATTCATACAACGAAGCAAATCATACAAAGATACAGGTATTCTAATACTGATGCTTAGGCTCTTTTATCTTGTGTACACTTAATGTAATCAAAATAAAAAAATATATACCAAATCTTTGATAAGCATTCTTTGTTTAACCTAAGAAACTTCTTAAAACAGAAATACTGACAATTTTCGTTGATTTCACCTTGTCTGAACCTTCTTGGCTACTCTCATAGGTCTGATAAAAATGCTTTATCTTTGTTTTCTATCCTCCCAAAGGACTTTTGGTATCTACATTTATATATCTATATCTACATATATATATATATATTATATATCATCCATTTAAATATTATTTGGATCATCTTATTCTACTGCCTATAACTCTAATATATCAGGGGAATCAAAAGATGTCAGAGTTGGAAGTCATCTTAGACACCATTTAATCCCTACTATACCTGGCCAAGAATTTCTGCTAAATCATACTCAACATCCAGCCTTTGCTGAAGACTTTCAGTGAGTAGGAACCTATTATTTCCTGAGGCAGTCTATGAACTTTGGAATCATTCTGATTGTTAGGAGTTTATCCTTACATAAAAATTAAATCTATAACAATCACCATTGCTCCAATTTTGCCCTTTGGGGCCAAGTCACACAAATCAAATTCCTTTCACATTAGAGATTTTCAAATGCTTGAAGACAGCTAAATTGTTCATCTTTGCTGGCTAAGTATTCCCACTTTTTTCAAGTGATAATTTATGGCATAATTCCTCCAAGTCTCAGCATCACCCTCATCACCTTCGTCAATTCCATTAAAAATGAAGTATCTAGTATCTATAAAGAATCATACTTGTTCCAAAATATGACTTCTTGAATTGAGCATAATGCTACAGGATTTGATGTTAGATAATCAATCAACAAGCACATTATTTGCTGGTTATATGACAAACATTCTGTGAAGTGCTGAGGGAACAAAGTTAAAAGTAAAAGATTCTGTGTACTCAAAGAACTTACTTCCATTCCATTGGGAAAAACATGTGGCCTTAATGGGACAGACTTTACAGTACCTTTTCTTGTATATGATGCCCCTCTTAATACAATCTCAGGTCATATAAGGCAGTGGGTGGAAAGAAGCATCCTTTCACAACTCTGAAGATACTGCCAAGAAGGCTTCCTTGAATTAGTATTTAAACTCTTCTTTAGGTCAAATTCTTTCTGTTTTCTATATCATGTTCTGAAAATGTTGCCATCTTAGAAAGATAAAGGAACTGGGGTGGCTAGGTGGCACAGTGGATAAAGCACCAGCCCTGGAGTCAGGAGTACCTGGGTTCAAATCTGGCCTCAGACACTTAATAATTACCTAGCTGTGTGGCCTTGGGCAAGCCACTTAACCCCATTTGCCTTGCAAAAAAACCCTAAAAAAATAAAGATAAAGGAACTAACAATTTTTAACATCCTTTTTAGCTGAGATCCTTTTACTCCCATTCCATTTCTCTTCCTTCTTTATTCTGCTGTATCAAACAGTCCTTATGTCTCTTATGGATGTGATGCTTGGAAAGATCAGGGCTCCTCTCAACTTGAATTCGACTGCAGCAACCTAATTACTTTTATTTATAGAAATGAGATGTCCATCCTAGTCTTTTACATTGCTCATTGTGTCATTAGTGACAACATAAACACAAATAACAATAGTGCTGGGTGTGAGAACTGGCTAATAAACTGTTTAAACTATTTTATTTAGAACAACTGCTGAAACTGGAAACTTCCACTCTCTGGGCAAAGCACATAGTTCCATGCAAATATTTAGCCATTATGTTTGTCAAGCTGATTGGGTCTTGTTTAAAAAACTCATCCTCCTCTTATATTGATTGATTTCTTTCCAAAATACTCCTGATCTTGTTTACCTGCATGATGTACCTGGATTGAGTTTCAATAATATAAATATTTGGAAATAGAACTAAACTATGGATCTCAGACACATATTAATTTGATTTTTTTGGTGGCTTTATGCTAAAATTTCAGGAGAAATAACTTTATGGTTCTTTTTTCCAAGACTAAAACTGAAAAAGAAAGTGCACATAATACTTTTGTTTTAGAGGTTACAAATAATATTTAAGGGTAATAGTGCAAAACATATCATCAGAGAAATATATGACCAGAAAAATATACTTTTCATATAGTGGTTTTGAAAAGTAAGCAAATTAATATGCAATGACAAGATAGTTTGCAGAAGTCCATTGTACAAGATTTTTTGAGAGGATCTGGTTAAGAGTCATTTAAGATGGACCATCATGGATAGGTTGCAAATGATATTATCACAAGAAATACCTACATTAATGAGATTGAAGATCAATTGGAGCATTAAAAGTTGTAATATTTGATATAGAATCACTTTCTAAAGTAGAAATGAATTTAAAAATGATTTTCCCTCCTTATCACTAATCTATTTTTCCTCTACCTCTTTTTCTCTTTGTTATTAGTTGGAATTAAAAAAGATTAATATTGGTTAATCAGCATCATCTCCAAAATTCAAAATGCATTTTTAATAACAAAGCTAATGAAATGACTAGAAGTTGTGTGGTAATGATGGAGTTTTAAAAGACTGAATATTACATAGAGATTAACCTATTAGTCCTAAGAAAGGTAAAATAATCCCTTCTGTTATTCCTCTTGTTAAGTCTCACAGTTATGCTGATATTTAATTTTCAAGTGGTTCAATAAAGAATTAATCACTATTGGGGTGGCTAGGTGGCACAGTGGATAGAGCACTGGCCCTGGAATCAGGAGTACCTGAGTTCAAATCTGGCCTCAAACACTTAATAATTACCTAGCTGTGTGGCCTGGGCAAGCCACTTATCCCCATTGCCTTGCAAAAAAAATTAAACAAAAAAGAATTAATCAGTATTTCATAGACTAGGAGGTATTTGAAAATGAGAGATAGGGTCCTAATTTTTGGCAAACAATATTTCTTATCTATGGCAAGTTTATTTTATTCAAAATAAATATTCATAAATTAATCTCTCCATAATAATTAAATTCACACAAATAAATTATTCATTTACAATAATCTAGATTTATAACAAAGTACTTGGAAAGTCTCAAATTTCAATAAAAGGACAGGTAGGTGGTACAATGGATAGAATGCCAGCTCTGGAGACAGGAAGCCTAGTCATCATATGTCCAAACTTGACCTCCTACTAGCTGAAGGACCTTGGGCAAGTCACCTAATCCTGTTTGCCTTAGTTCCTCATCTGTGAAATGATTTGGAGAAGGAAAAATGATGGTAAACTACTACAGTGTCTTTGTCAAGATAACCTCAACTGGGGTCATGAAGAGTTTGACTTGACTGAACAACAAATCTCAGTAAAACATGACTCACCAGTGAAGTAGTGGAATTAAAAAATAGATGTGGAGTTAGGTCTGAGTTCAAATTGTAGTTTAGAGAATTATTGCTTACTCAAGCCCACTTCACTGAAAGTAAGTGATAATATGGCCAGTTCATCTAACAGATTGTAGTCAAAGCATTGAAAAGTCCTTCAATTTGCAATGATATCAAAAAAGAATAATGTTTGGATAGAATGAAGAGTTTGGCTTTGCCCCACGGGTTATCATTAAAGGAGCAAAGTATTTATAATCACATTCCTTCTGGACTTTGGAGTTAGTATGACATTTCAATATACCTCTGGAGAATGTTGGAGAGAGGTAGATATTGAACAGAGGCAGCTAGGTGGCACAGTGGATAGAGTCCAGAATACTCAACTTCCTAAGTTTAAATCTGGTGTGATGCTGAGTTGTGTAATACTTAACCCTGTTTGACTCAGTTTCCTTATCTGTAAAATGAGCTGACGAAGGAAATGAGAAACCACTCCAGTATCTTTGCCAGAAAAAGTTCAAATTGGGACACAAAGATCAGACAAAATGGAAATGACTGAATAACAATAAACATATTTAACAGAATTCAAAATATTAAAGTTACCCTCATGATAGATATGCTCTTCCCCCCAACTTGCCCCATTTCCTGGGGCAGCTGGGTGGTGCAGTAAATGCACTGGCCTTGGAGTCAGGAGGACAGGAGTTTTAATCCAGCCTCAGAGACCTTGGTGATTGCTTCACATCCAGGACCATCTCCAATTGTCTTGATTCAAGATCTGGCCACTGGAGCCAGATGACTCTGGAGGAGAAAGTGAAGCAAATGACTTAGTGCAGTCCTACCTCACTCAAATCCTATTCATGTGCTTGTTATGGCATCACCTCCATGATGTCATGGTCATCTTCAAGGATAAAGGATAAACATCATCATTTCCTGTGTATCCACAGCAAGTATAATATAATCTGATTTTTTAATACCTAATTTTTTTCTGGTACATTGAATTTTCTTCAACCACAAAGAAACCAGGACTTAAGAAGTAATAAATATAAATGTAAAAATTAGAAAGCGACAGCTGTCTAAATATTTATATTTTTCCTATTTGGGAGCTCATCGTAATTGTGACTGGACTTTCTGCCTAAACAAATTCCTTAAAATGGAAGAAGATAGTAATTGTATCTTGGGGACCCTTATCCTGCCTCCTAGGCCCAGATCAACCTAATTATTGAAAGAGGTTGTTGAACTACCTTTTTGCCTTGGACAAGAAAGTAATCAGGCTAGATCATTGTTGTGTTCCAGCCAGCTAACTTAGTTGATACTTATAACTTAATACTTGACTCAACTGTAGTCAAGTTCTCAGACGAATTTTGAAGAGGCGGGAGACAAAGATGGAAAGCTCTCTCTTTATTCAACCCCCAAGCAAATGCTTATATACCCTTTTTCACTCCCAATCCTGAGACATTCTCTAATTACAAGTCAAAGAACCTGCTTGGGGACAACAGGTGATAAAGGTTTACTTCCTCAGGCTAGTAATCTCATACATAGCAGTCTCTTCCAGATCATCTCTAAGGACACACACAGTCCCATACTTTTGCCTGGTAAAGATGAATCTAAGGTTCTATGTTGCCCTTAGGTTCTTATGGGTTATTTTGTTCTAAGGACTCTTGTAGTCCTAAAATTCCAACTATTTCAAAGAAAAGCTAAATAGGCAAAATGTTACAACAAAATTTGGATAACTGCAAGGAATTCATGGTATCAATATTTGAATTGCAACAGATATGTCTATTATTGAAAATTCAAAAGCTTTTATGAACCTCAAACTAATGAACTGGTTTCTTTAACCATTTTTGCAAGATTCTCTTCATTTTCCCCTGAGAAAGGCATTATTTTTGAGGTGATTACAATATCTTTGATCTTCAGTCAGAATAGAATATTTTGGGTAAAAGAGTTCTCCCCCACCCCAGGAAACACAAGGACAAGACATTCAGTGAGATTATAGTAGTATGTAAAAAAATGAGCCATATAATATTTTTCTCCTCTAAAGAATACTTTGACCTAACTTAAAATATGTATACATAAATTGGCTAAAGCTATAAATTATAAATTTGGTTAGACTCTCAGAAAAGAAAGTCAATTCTTTTTTTTTTTAGATTTTTGCAAGGCAAATGGGGTTAAGTGGCTTGCCCAAGGCCACACAGCTAGGTAATTAGTAAGTGTCTGAGACCAGATTTGAACCCAGGTACTCCTGACTCCAAGGCCAGCGCTTTATCCACTATGCCACCTAGCCGCCCCTTTCAAATCTTAAAATATGTAAATACTAAGAAGAATTAAAATGATATCACTGGAAATATAAAATAAAACATTTTCTGGGTTTTATTTAGGTCATCTCCATAAGTGTGTGCTCTTTTGTATGCCTTTTTATGAAGGTAAAGCACAATGGATCATCAATTGCATATTTCAGTTTTTTTAAGGATTAGAAAATTCAAAGTTTTCTTATAATTTTTGTTTTTTATAAAATTACTGTATTTTAATTTGTTCTGGTACTAATGTGTGATTTCATTTGGGCTGGGAACTCCTGGCATGCAAACTCCTTTCAAATTAGGTGGGAACTTCTTAGAAATGTAAAGTTTTAAAAAGTTGTCTAGAAACAGACAAGTGAATTACATGGGATCACAGAATCCCATGTAATACTGTTAATATTGAAATCAGATCTTGTTGACGCAATGACTGGTCCTTTATCTATTGTGTCATGTTGTATCTCCCTGCTCTGAATACAATATTCTAAGTTTATATGGTTCCATTTCCCACCATACCAGGTTCTCTATGCTTAGACCTTACCTAGCACTTTTTTTCTCAACTCTATGAATATTTTTAGAAATTATTTTATATTGTAGTTCTCCTTGTAGTTTCTTACCTTCTTAGTAGATTATAAATACCATAGGTACAGTAACTATGTTTCAAAACTAAATTTTATATTGACCCAGGCCTTCAATGCTTGTCAGTGTGGAAGACTTTGAATTGACTTCTTATGGCAGTACCTCTCTGGATAGATTCATCATGGTTTTTAGGAAGATCACTGAACTTATATTAATTTTTTGCCATATCCTAGTAATGCCAACATATATTTTGTTATTGACTTGCTTCATGAGGAATGCAAAAGTCGGATTTCTTCAGGAATTTCTCTCCATTATTTTAGCATAGTTTGCTTTATATGTTATTCACTTTATTATCTGAAAAGGTTTGCATGTAACACTTTTAAATAGGTATAGCACAAATTGTACAGCAAAAGTCTTATATTTTATGTCTAGAAGGCTTCATGCTCAAGTACCATGCTAGGCTTGGCAAGTAAGTCCCTGAATAGGACTTCAGCTTGATCTCTCTATATTTACAACTCATTGAAATCATTCTCGTGGATTTTCTTTATATCTTTAGGATTATAGAAACATAGAATGAGAGACCTCTAAAAGATTTTGGAGATCATCTCCAAAGTCTGTATTTTACAGAGAAGGAACTGATGCTCAAAGAGTTCAAGTGAATTACTAACAAGAAAAGTTGATGCTAAAAAAAAAAAAGAAAGAAAGAAAAGTTGATTCAATGGAGTAAGAAGACAATTAGATTGGGAATATTTACTTTGTCATTTACAACTTCTGTGACTATGGTCATCATATTATTTCCCTGGACCTCAGTTTCCTTACTAGTCAAATCTGGTTGTTGGACTGGATGATCTCCAAATTCACTTTTCCCTCAGAAGTTATAATTTTATGATCCATCATTTCAGTGGTGGAATCAGACTAAATCTAGTCCTCCAAGATACCATCACAGAGTCTTTGACCACATAATATTGCCTTTTAACTTAATAAATTCATTAGATTTCTTCTTCTCTTGGGACATTTACTAACCTGCACGTCTGTGTAACAGCACTCCAGCAGCCCTCCCCCCCATTTTCCATTTTGTCTCCTGAGCATAGTTTTGTTACTGTGCTTATGTCTTTGCTTCAGTTCAGCACTGGAGGTCAAAAGAGAATGCCAAGCATTAGGTTTCCTTGTTGGGGGACAAAAGGCTACTATGAGTCCTTCAGTATGAAAGAGATCTATACCAACCAACCAAGTGATTGGTAGCATGAGTTGCACAATTATGCTTATTTTAATGAGACGTATGATGTGCAAGGCAGCCTTCTCACTTGCCTTTACCAAGAATCATTCTACCCCATGGTCTGATTGATGAGAAATAGGGCTATTAAAGATGATCCACCCATATTATTGAGGTTCCAGGGTGCACCACCAATGTTGGGCATGTACCAGCTTATGATATTTGACAAGAATGTAACTCTTCAATATATTCTAACCAATCTCTTGATGAACTGCTCTTCAGTACAGTCTTTCCTTTCAGACATTTCTCCTATATCTACCCATCAGTGTGACACAATTGGCAACAGTTTACACCTAGGACAACATTAGCTTTCATTCCTAGGATCATATTTCTTTGCTATTAGTACACTCCCTAGAATTCAATCTCATTTGACATTGGTACAATGTAAGGCAAAGTGTATAGTATATGTAGTGGTAAGAAGATTTAAGTCTGATTTTGACTATGACACCCTAGGCAAGCAAGCTCCTTCTCTTCTCTGAGACTCATCTGCAAACTGGAGATAATCATGGACCTCACATGGGTATTGGGAAGAAAATATTCTGGAAAATTTAAGAGATCATAGAAATGTGAGGTTGTATTGTTCTTATGAATGGCACAATCATACTGGTGGAAAATTGCCAAAGAACTGGCAAAAGGAAAGCAAGGAAATACCATGTAATCCTCAAAGATATCCATGATACAATTTGAAAAATTGTAATTCATAAAGTACTACTGTTATGCTTCAAATTCACCCTGTTGAAACATGCCAAAGGCATCATAACCCTCTTGTGAAGGTATCCCTCATGAATACATCAAAGGAAAAAAATAAACTATTTTGCTACATCAATCTATTTTTTCAAGCTTCAAGAATCCAAGAAAGTGTATTATTTACACATGAGAGGATCTATTCTGAGTCTGCATACATCTGGCATAGCTCTTATTTTTACTTAATTTAAATGAATAAGTGGTATAATGAATGCCTTTCATTTAATTGTTCTATATTGGTAAGCTTCTGTCCTAAATTGAAGAATATGTTTTGCATGAATATGACTCTCATTAAGGCATGTTTTTTTTTGTTGTTGTTGTTTCTTATCCTTTGCAACAAAGAGTTAGAAGACCCAGGTAACAATCTATTTTCAGCATTCTATTTTTAAACATGTGACTGTAATTTAGACAATAAAAATGAGATCAGTGAGGTTAATCAGTCAGTCAACAAGCATTAATTAAATGGTTACTATATGCCAGGCACCATCCTAAACTCTAAGATTACAAATAAAGGCAAAAAGAAATCCTTGTTCTTAGGGAGCTTACATTCCAGTGGGAGAAGAAAGCACATTTAAAAAAACTGAAAGTAGAGATGGGGATGGAGGAAAAGGAATTCCTAGGTTGAAATGAGTGTGCAGAATGAAGACGCTTCTGGGGCATGGTAGAGAAAGTCTGGAGAATATCAAATCAATGTGTGTGTGTGTGTGTGTGTGTGTGTGTGTGTGTGTGTGTGTGTGTGTATTGTATATAGGGGACGGGAGGAATCTTTAAAACCTTTTGACCCTTCTTGTTTGTATCACTCTAGGCCCACCATATTTATTACACCATTACCAAAGCTGATACTCCATACTGAATGTTACTCCTTTGCTAAGGAAAGTTGCTTTCTATTATCTAACAAATGAAATTCACTGTGGCATTCTAGGCCCTCAAGATTTAACTTTCTCCCTTATCTTATATTCTTGTCCTTACAAATACTACATTTCAATCAAACCAGGCTATTTATTATTCTCTGTTTTGTTTCTCTATCTTTTCTGACTGTTTCATACATTTTCAGGTCTTCATATCTCATGTTTTGTGAATTCCTGCTGTTTTTTAAGACTCAGCTAAAATGCCACTTCACAAATAAAGTCTTTCTTGATCCTCCCTGTTTCTAATGAATTTCCCTCTACCCTTTCCCATCCATTCTCGTTAAGTTTTTTCTACCTCTTAAGGAATTCACTTATCATGGAATGAAGCTTATTACCTAGTTTTCTGAGTCTGCATCTAACTCTCCAGATCTACAGGAAAGGTGTCCAGTATGAGTTGGTATTACATTTTTCTGAATCACTCTCCCCTTGCAGGAAGGTAGTACATCTTTCCTCCTGTAGAAGGATTCTCTTTCTTTTTTTTTCAAGTAAATATGTTCAAATTTGACCTGTGAGACAAACTATTTATGAGAATGACATCTCAATATACCAGGTAACACTCTAAGACTCTAAGTGGAATATCTATATTGTTAAAAGTAGATCCCTCTATCAATGAGAACACAGATTTATTAAAAACAAAAGAATATCTATATGTACAGACATACATTTATATATGCACATATGTGTGTGTGTGTGTGTGTGTGTGTGTGTGTGTGTGTGCAAATGTCTCAGTGGATAGAATGTAGGGCCCAGAGTCAGGAAGACCTGAACTTAAACCTTTCTTCAGATAGTTCCCAGCTGTAGAACATAGCACAAGTCACTTAACACTTTGACTCCATTTTCTTAAATGTAAAAAAAAAAAGATAATAATAGCACCTACTTTCCAAGGTTGTTGTGGAGGTCAAATGAGCAAGGCAACACAGTGGATAGAGTGCTGGACCTGGACTCAGAAGGACCTGATTTCAAATCTAGTTTCAGACACTTACTAGGTAGCTGACTTAGGAAGGTCACTTAACTATTATTTGCCTCAGTTTCCTCAATGGTAAAAATAGGGACCAACAAGAAGAAAAATGGCAAACCACCCTAGGAGAAGTACCAAGACAATCCAATAAAAATGAGATCGTGATATTAGGTACAACTAATGTGACATAACAAAAACAACATATTAGAAACCTTAGGCTCTTATTACTCTAGGCAATTGTCTAAGGCTAAAATTTTCAAAATGGTTCATTGATAGAAATTTCCTTCTGGGAATCCTTCATACCAATAGTTCCAATCCTTATTTTATGCATAGAGATAAAGTGAATTGTCCACATCAACATGTCTTAGAAGTAGGAATTGAAACGGGTTATTCCTGGTCCCAAGGTCAACTGAGCTAGTTTATATAAATTACAGCAACAAAATGAACTAAAATCACCTAACAGTTTGAATCAGTACCAAATTTGGATAAATAGGTAGATATATTTCACAAATTAAGGAAATTATGAAATCTAGAAAAACATCTTGGTTCACATGTTCAGTTTTACAATGACAAATATTTTAAAGGATAATATAGTCTGTAAATAACAAAGTACAAAATTTTACAAATATAACAGTTTTGCTACTTGTTTGTAATAACTTCTCTTCCTCTTAATTATATCTTAAAGCTTATTGATGACATGGTTTGTAGCATTTTTTTCTCTTAATCATGTCTTTAAGCTTCTTGAAGGCATGGTTTATAGCATTTTTAAAATTTTTATATCCTTAGCACTTAGTACATGTAATCTCTCATCTAATTTATGAAATTTATTTAGTTGAAATGAACTTAAAAGACATGTTAGTATAAATATGTTACAATGCTTAATTTCTTTGCATAGGTTATATCCTTTCATACTTAAAAATAGGAAAAAATAGTTTAATCCAGATTTCACAATCTTTTGTTAATCATTTGACAATAAACTATTTTTAAAAAGCTAATTAATAGCAGTCATTAAGTATTTCACCAATAGATATTCAATAAATGTTTGTTGAATTGAGTTGATGATTTTTTTCAATGAATGCAAAAGATTAGATAAATTTCAAAGCTAGCAAAATAGATGATGTCACAATAAAGTTTGACTTAGAGGAACACTTTTACAAAAGAATATTAAATCATAGTTATCTGTTAATCATGTTCACCTAACTCAGAAGCTGGACAAACCCATGTTCTGGAAAAGGTTGCTATTTCTTACATTTTTAAATTAGACTGCATTAAGTGGCCACCTGGGTAATGTGTCAGTGCCCACCTGCTGTCATACTCAATCTCACAAAATGTACTAAAGTAGATGCCTAAAATAGTCAGGAGCTAGAGTTTACCTTGGCCCAGAAAGAGAAATAGAAAAAGGCTTAGAAAAGAAAGGTCCTAAATCTTGCAATATGGGATTAATGGTCAGAAAATTAGCATTCTCTTCTGGAAGTATTATTAACATCTTCCACCATTCTTTAGCTAGTAGAATCAGAGGACTCTTAACCTTGGGAAAAAACATTTAGGAACTATGGTATGTAAGTTGAATAAACCAATGTACAGATTTTTTGAAGGTGGGGTCTAAGAAAGGGGAATGCATTTTTAAGGAGGTTGCTTTCATTCCAAGCATGAAATTTAGCTTCACTTTTCTCAGTTCTTGAAAATCTATACACACACACACACACACACACACACACACACACAAACATGGCATGTCACAAATGACCAAGTTGACACACTTGTGGAAGGAACCAAACCACATCTGAAGTCATATTTTCACTTCAAAGACAAAAAGTCAAAGAAAAAGTTGGTCCAAAGAGTCTCCATGGAAATGTGTATGATGACTTAAGTCAACACAAGTCATAAACTCATGGGACGCTTGGTCATCTAGCCTCCAAATTCATATGATGAGGTTGTCTAGTCTAGTCTAACATTCATCTCAGAGCCATTCATATATCTAATATATCTGTAGTTTGGAGTATAGAGGGTCATAAATATCACACTAAGGAATTTATATTTTTTTCTCTTGTGAGTAGGGAAGATTTCTGAACATGATATGGTCTTTCTTGTGCACTAGAATTTTTATTTTGATAGCTGTGTGAAAAATAAATTGGAGAGAATAAGTGTAATTAGATAAGATGATCAATTAAGAGGCCATTGCAATAGCATAGGTGAGAGGTAATAAGGGCAGCAGTGGCCATGTAGGTGGGTAAGGAGAGAAATGAGGAAGTCGTAAAATGAATATTATTTAGTAAATTGTTTTGAATATGGTAGGAAGGGAGATGAAGTTATCAGTATGGGTACTCCTTCCACTGGAGAAACAGAAATACCACCATGTGTTTTATTAGACAGATCTTGTTTAATTTTGGTCAGAAAATCTATCACCTATAACTTGGCCTTGACCCCTTCTGTGCTGCAATAGACTAGTCCTTTAAAGTTAGGACCATAGCACATCCCCAACCTATACTCCAACATCCCCAAACTATACTTCTGGACTAGAAGGATTCTCTAGAACTAGTTTTCATCTGTTACTGCCTTTGAAAATACACAATTATTTCCATCACCACAGTGAAACATCAGAGGAAGACCTGAGTTGAGGTCAAGGAAATATTAACTTTAAATGTACTTCATATTATAATCAATTGTCTACTTTTCAACTTAACCATATTATGAAAATGTATGTATATATGTATATGTATATGTATATGTATATGTATATGTATATATATAAAGTTGCCACTTGCTCAAAATGAATAACAATACAAATATCTTATGACTTTACCATCTTTCTAACATGAGGCATAAAATGAACAAAACACGAAAGCCAAACATGTAACTGATGCATTGAAATTGGTAAGACTCTAAAAATAATCTACAAAAATTCCCATAATTTCCCAATGTACTCCTCTTTCTTTTTTTCAAATGGACATAATCAGTAAGTAGATCTTCAAGGTGTCTATTAATCAATATCAGTTATGTCTGAGCAGAAGTTCTGATTGGTTGCTCAGTACCAGTCAGTTGCTAAAGGACAGTATAGACTCTGGAAATAAAACATTTTGACTCTCCATCAAAATCACTACAACTAAAACAGAAAAATACTCCACAAAATAAATTGAAAAATAATGAAAGAAATAAACCTAAAACTGTACATGAATACATAGATTTTCTAGCTTTAGTGATTTTCTAGATATAGTGATCTTTAGCAAATATACTGGTTATTGGCCATTTCTAAAAAATTTACAAAAGAAAATTTACATCTGTTAAAAGAAATTCTTTCTCATCAAAATTCTTTGATATGGCAAACAATAATATGAAATGTGTACATTTTATTTGAAATATATCTCTATTTCTCTATTAATATGTATCTGTCTATAAATACATTTATCTATATATATATATAGATATAGATATCTCTTTCTATCTGTCTCTGTCTATCTATGAATCCATCCTTCCATCCATCCATCCATACATCCATCCACCCATCCATTTATCCATCTATCTATCCATCTCTCTCTCTCTCTCAATTTTCTCTATCTGTCTCTGTCTCTTTCTCTGTCATTGTTTAAATGCTGTTGACCCTGGTATCACTTAAATTACATACAGGAGTCAAGATAAAATTAAGATCTAAGCTCAAAACAAAGGAAGAAAAATCAACTAGGTGAAAGCAAGCTAGTTTTAGCTGGTATATTTGTTATTTTTCCAGGTGTTCATGTCTCTACTGCAGCTAGCAAACAGGTGTTAATGTCTCTACTTCAACTACCTAACAGGTGTTAATGTATCTACTTGTTAACTGGGTGCTAGGGCTCAGGCTTCAGTTCCTAAGCAGGTGTTAAATGTTTTTGTTGAATGTAGGTACCTGGTAACTGGAAGCCTGAATCCTAGGGAAGAAAGTTTGAAATAGAAACATTAACATTTACAAACTATGTTGCAATTATCTTAATTTTTTTATCTGTTCTTTGCTTAGGTGTTGACATTATATACACCTTTCTGATCAACATAAAGTTAGGTAATGCTTGATCTGCTGTCTTAATGCATGGTATCTTTTACATACACACACACACACACACACACACACACCTTATGCAAAAGAAAAAAATGTTTTCAGAGGGGAAAAATGAAATAGTTAAAATACTAAATTATGTACCATTTCTTAATTAATAAAAAATTCATTGTTCATTTTCAGTTGTGCCTTACTCTTTTAAATCCATTTGAAGTTTTCTGAGCAAAGGCACTGGAATGGACTGACATTTTCTCTTCTAGTTCATTGTATAGGTGAGGAAAAAAAGGCAAAAATGGTTGAATCACTTACTCAGAGTCACACTACTAGTAAGATTATGAGGCAGGATTTGAACTCAGAAAAATGATTCTTCCTGACTTTAGGTCCTATACTTTATCCAATTTAATTTTAAAGACAATCCTGTGAAGTTTATGCTATTATGATACAAATTTTAATGTGGTAACTGAGGTGGGCACATGTAAAATGACTTGCCCTTGATCACACAGCTAGTAAGTATTTAGATCTAGATTTGAACTCAGGTTTTTTTATACCAAGTCTATCATTCTGTCAATTATCTCACCAAGTTCTTGCTTAGCAAGTCATTTTGCATGATAAAAGACTTGGGAGCTTGCAAGTTTACTTAAATGAAATAACTCATGTGATTTTAGGCTTCATTAACAGCAGCACAATGACCAAATAAAGGAAGTGTTAATATGACTTGTATTCCCTGTCCTTAAACAGAGCACATCTGGAATATTGTGTTTACATTTTGAGAATGACATTCATAAATTATGCATTCAGGGGAGGATGATGTTGATAGAGGATTGCAGATCATGCCTTTTCTTAAAGGACAGGAGCTATTTAGCTGAGAAAAGAGCAGACTGAAGAGGGGAGGTAAATCTGGTAGCTGTTTTCAAGAGATATTACATGGGAAAAGAGAGGTATTCTATTTGGCCTAAGATGGCTGAGGTATGAACAATGAGTGGAAATTGCAGGGTAGATTTGACTTTAGTCTAAGGAAAATGTTTCTAAAAATTACAGCTGTCCATCAACAAAATGGACTGTCTTGTATCTTCAAAGGGAGACCTCATGACCAAATGTTGGATTGTGTTAGAGAGATTCTGTTTGGACTACAAGGATTCTGAGGTTTTTCCAAGTTTCAGAACCTATTAGCGATGAGTGTCATACATATTTTTATCACTTATTTTATTTCTCAAATGTCATCCATATTATGATGAAAGTCTAACTCAACAGAATTAACTTTGCATACTCCCCCCCCTTATTTTCCTAGTCCTTATGGATCCTAACACTACAGAAATGTCCTTCTTTATAAACATTGCTTGACAGATGCAAATGTGTTTAGAAAAAATATACAAAGAAAGTGAGTTCCTAAAATCTGGTCATTTGCCTTAATCACTCCAAAAACATATGGGTCTAACAGCCAGATGGAAGGGAAGATACCTCTAGTGTGAAATGGAGTCTTTAAAACAAAATAGTGAATTAATTATAAGTTCTCTATAAGTAGATGTAATGTTTCTCTTATAGTCTGTATTTGAATCTTCCAAATGTTTTAATTAAAAAATCCCTGAAGCTATATTAATACCACTTATATAGTGAAAAGAATAGACTGTTTACTACTAGTACACTTTATTTTAAAAAAAGTCATTTCTAAATTTGGAACAGATGAGGTATTTTAGTTTATTGCTATAATATTATATCTGTCTTAATAAAGGCACCATTGCTGGATAAAAAGACAATATTAAATCCAAAACTAGAGTATGTCTTTAAATGTAATGTCTGCTATGAATAATTGTTCCTTAAGTCCTGAAAAGTTCCTTAATAATTGTTCTCTGCATACAATATGCAATAAAAGGACTAGCATTGACAAGCTATCAACCTATAACTTTCTTTGGTGGAAGGGATAAGATTTATACCAAGGAAAATAACAGTAAGTGTTTCTTGTTCAACAATTAATCACCATTTTTGGTGCCACATTCTGTGTTAGAAACAAAAAAAGATGGAATTTCTGTCCTTATGAAGCTTATGGTCTGGTTGTCATATTCAAATTAAACACATACACTCTGTGGTCTTGACTATAATGGATACAAATGAGCATGGACTAGAGTAATAGGGGAGCTCTCCAGAAAGAACCAGAAGCTCTAATGTAGAGTGAAGTACAATCATAACCAGAAGACCAGTTTCCATGATGACCACAGTAATGCAGTGACCAATCATTACTTTGGAAGATTTAATGATGAACTAATTAACTTTCTTGACAAAGATGTGCATGAGAAAAATTAGTTGTGATTTTTAAAATAACAAATTTATAATAAAATTATAATAATAATTAAAATATTAATAATATGTCAATTTATTTTGTAGGGCTAAATATATATTTTTGCAAGGGAGGGGGTTGATAGAGAGTAGTCAATGGAAAGTTACAATGATATTAAAAAAATCAATCATTTAAAAAAAGGAGACATTCTCATAGTCATAAATCAACAACTACCTATTGGACATTTCAATTTGAATGTCCTCTAGGCATGTCAAACAGAAAATGTCCAAAATAGAACTTGTTTCCCTATATACACCCCAAAGCCACTTCTCTATTTCTATCAAAGGAACTACCCTCCTTTTAGAAAGTCAGATTTTTACTTTGTGTCAATAATCATTTTCACTCTCACCTATCCCACATAGATAACCAGTTAGCAAATCTCATCATTTCTACCTGCATATTATCCATCACATCTATTACCTTTTTCCCCACTTGCACTGCCAAGACCTAGTTAGACCTTTGGACCAAACTATTCCAATGGCCTTCTAATTGATCTCCCTGCATCAGATACTTCTGCATTGCATTGCAATCTTCCATTTGGCTACCAAAGTGATGCAACTCAATACAATGACTTCCTTCTTCCAGAATCAAAAATAAACTCATTTGCTTTGCAAATTCTTTGCAAACTGATTCAAATCTACCTTTTTAACTTTATTGTACATTGCTCAATCAATCAACCAACATTGATTAATTGAATAACTACTATTTCCTCGTACTATATGCTGGGGAAATAAAAGACCACCAAAATTAAAATGTCCCTGCTTTCAAGGAACTCACTTTCTGCAGGTGAGAAATGGTATGCATAATACTTAGATGCATGATGAATAAATACAACATGACAATAAAGTAGTTAGAGAGAAAGAGAGAAGACACCAGCAGATGGGATTTTCATAGGCTTTTGAAGAAGGTGGCACTTGAAATGTCTTGAGAAAGTAGACAGGGGTTCCAAAAAGTGCAAGTCCAGAGGGTATGAGTTCCTGAAATGGGAGATAACTAATATAAAGGCAGGTGGGAGATGGAGTATTATGTTTGAGAAGAGAAAGAAATTTAGTTTAATTAGAATGGGAAAAAATGAAAGAGGTAAAATAAGAGTTCTGTGTAATCTACTTTCTGAAGAACAAAAGTCTTCTTGAAGTAGGAGATTGTATAAGGAAAGGAGGAGAAAACATTAAATGAAAAAAATGAATACAAAACAAAACAAAGAAAGCATTTTGCTGACAATTATAGGAATTCAAATCATTCAGTGAATTTGTTTAATACCATTCCCCACTATTTTATGAGGTAATAACATTCTCACAATGGGTCTCTTAGGGGTACTCTAAGGGAAACTATCCATCATTTCTTTCCTAAAACCATCCCAGTTCAAAATGAAAGTAGAAGCCCTAATTAGTAATTGCAAAATAATATTTTTAAACATAAATGACAATAGAATATTAATTCTTCCAATATTTCACTGATTCCCTTTCATCCATATCTGATAGCCTTAAGCTCTGATGCCCTTTCACACTCTGAGCTTGTTTATACCTATCTTGTTCCTCTCCGAAGTACTTTGTTTTATCTGTAATTTTGAATCTTCAATGATGTTAGAGTTCTATGTCACAGTCATTAACCCAAGAACAGTTGTATCCAAACTTGTGTGCTTTAGGCAAACACCCTGAAACAATAAGCTCTAGTAATCATCAGAGTTGAGATAATCACAACAGTGATTATCTAAACACAACAATGTTCTCAGGTTAAGCAAAGAGTAGCCAGTCTTTTAGTTTTTATTACACAAAGTATCAATTGTTTTCATGGTGCTTTTCTCATCTTCTCATAGTTTTAGCCAAACTAATGCCTTCCCATTGTTTTAAGGATATTTTCCTATATTTTCTGATACAAATTGGATCAACAATGTTGATATAAATAATAAATTTATTTTTAAAAAACAAAAAGTTTTATACAAAAAATATACAAAGATAAAAGAAACAATTCAGCTGATTTCCCCTTTCTCTCACTTTTTGATTAGGATGGTAGTGTTTTGTGATTTTTCTTTGCTTTGAGAAATATAGAAACAATAAAAAATTTTAATATTTAAAATGATTTTTCTTCCTCTCTTAAGGTCATGGTTAGATAAACATCTATGGGATTTTTTCCCAAAAGATTTTTAAGGAGCAACAGAATGTTTAATGCTTATTCCATCACTTTGTCTAAGATGTTGTTTTAGATGATTTAAGTGAAATAAACTTTGGCACATAAGAACCCATGACATCAGTGATCCTAATTTGCCCCAATTGCTTATAGCAAAAAAATTGATTGAATTTGCTCTGCAATACATATAATTTTTATTCAATGCTAGTGGATACTTTGCTATGAACATTTATTATACAAATACAAAATATGTGTATCCATATAAATGTATATACATATATATCTGCAGAAATATTTGGCTCACATCCACCACCTGATGTGCTACTTCACAGATCTCTTAGCCAATTCTATTTCTGTGGTTGATTTATTGACATCAAAAAATTCCAGGGTGTTACTGAGCAAGAAGCCCTCTATCCATGGGAGACCTTTAGCCATCTGTAAGCAGAAACTCATACTGCAAGTATGTTTCTGAATCTTTTCTACTAGGAACTGTCAAATATTGCAATTTTTATTGCATACAAATGGGAAGGCACAGTTCCTGGAAATGAATGTGACAAACTTCTTCTAGTTGTATGACATACTATGTATGTGTCTTTTTTGTCTTTTTCAAGGTGTAAAATTTTTCACAAGAAGCAGGTTAGCCAAATCCTAACCTTTCATTATATAGTGAGGGTGGAAGAAGGCAGGAAAAAAATGAAATGAAATTATTCTGTTTTTTTAACTGTCCTTTCTCTTCCCTTGCCATACTCTTGTCACCTTTCCCTTGTTCCCATTTATAACTAGAATTGGGGCTGCACTGGAGGAAGTGAAAGAGAACAAGTCTTTAATGAAGACTGTATTTATTGATTGAGAGATCAGAAGATAGCTAGGGTTTTGCGAAAAGTTAAAATCAAGGGAAGTAATAAGAACTGGAATTGAAGTCTACCTTATATTTTTAGTAGAACATAAACTGTTTGAATTTAAGAATGTAGTGTTCTCATTATTGGCTTTATATTTCCAATGTCTAGGAGAGTGCCAGGCACATAAATATACTTGAAGAATTAATTTTTTTCCCAAAGCAAACCCTAGTGATGCAAACCTCATCAGGATTTTCATCTCACAGGGGCTTATAACAAATTTTATATATTTTAAAATAGTATAGTAGATCACAGAAAGGAAATTTTTTTTTAAAAATCTATGATGAGTAAGTCATTTTCTTATTTTTATATAGGTTCCTTAATATTTGAATTGAAACCTAAATTTCATACTGGGATCACAGTTGTATAACAGAAAGAACCTTAGAGGACACCAATTCCTACAAAAAAATGATTTGCTGAAAGTTACATAAGTAATATGTGATAGATGCTGGATTTGAATCTTGATCTTCTTGACTCCAGAACTCTCTCTCTCTCTCTCTCTCTCTCTCTCTCTCTCTGTGTGTGTGTGTGTGTGTGTGTATAATGTTCATATATCTACTTATTCATTCACTATCTACTTAGTAATTCACTCATTCATTTCATCTAATTAATTATTTCAGTTAAGTATTTGACTCACTTGGGCAAGCAAAAGACTGGTAAAAGTGATAAGTGCTTAAATACTACAGAAAATAGGAAACTGAATACTTTATTTTTCAAAAAGATTTTCCCAAAGAGCTAGATGTCCAAATCTTCTTTTGACTAATTTGCTCCTTTCATAAAAATCTTCATTCCTTTTGCTTTCTAAAGGAGACACATTTAGGGGGGGGGGTGATAAAACAGCTTATATTAGAAAGCATTGCAATCACACCTTCCCTAAAATTACTAAAAACCTTCAGAAAAGATAGGGAACTTGAATCATTCCCTTTCCTCCCTCCCCCAAAAAAGCTATTTTGTGATTTAAGTGAAAAAAAAACCCTTTATTAGGGTTTTTGCAGACCTCCAAAAAGACCTCCATAAAGAGTTGAGGAAAGCAATTGTGATAGTAGTTTCCTCATTTTATAATTGTTTAAAGTTTAAGTTAAACTTCAAACTATCATTCCAGCCTTAAGATACATTTCTTCCCTTCTCACGTTGTTCTGGCTAAACTGATCTTCTTTCAGCACAGACTGACTTGTACACATGGAATTCACTCTCTCCTCATACTTGGGATCACTAGCTTCCATCAAAACTCAGCTCTCAAGCCACCAGACACATTCCCTCATTCACCTATCTACTTGTGACTGCTTGTAAATTTTCTTGTACTTATTTCATATATCCATAGGAACCTGAAGGCAAGGACAGTTGCATTTTTGTCTCTGGAACCTCAGGACATAGCTTGGTGTTTGGTATGGAAGATGCTTAATAAATACCTGCTTGTTTGATGTATTCTTAAAAAAATGTTTTTTTTCTTCCTCTAGGTTCTAGTTCTTTATGATTTTAGGAAGGAATGTCTGTAGGTCAAATAAGGGTCAAAAAGAGATCAATAAAAAGATAATTTTATAAGAACTACATGAGAAATGCAATTTTATAAGGCATGGAAAACATATAACTTAAGGTTTGTTCTACAGGTGAACTAAAAGGTGACCTTAATATATAATTAACTAAATTTTTCATAATGGAGAGATCATGGGCTCCTAGATCTCAAATTAGAAGGGTATTTTGTTTGCGCCTAGTCTTAACCTTTCATTTTGCACTTAAGGAAATCAAGGAATAGAAAAACAAAGGTATGTTTCATGTAAGTAGTAAGCTATAATTTGAAACCAACTTTCTAACTAATAAAATAGAGTGTTCTTTCCCACTATACAACAAGAAACATCACTCTAAGTCAAGACCAAGAGAATTTTTAGGCTTTTATTTCCTATAGCTAAAGCTAAACAGTTGAGTGAGAGCACTGTCTATTTCATATCCCTTGTATTCTGGGGTGGATTCCCATGTTTAGAATTTGCTGTGCTGACATTATTTCCAGATGTGTGATTGGGTGGCAACTTACAAGCAAAAGAGATAAGTTATTCACCATCCCATCTTTTCTCAGAGAGCAGGCCCTTCAAGATCCACATGAATCTGGAGGAAAGAGTCAAAGGGAAAATTCCAGAATGCTTATTTAATGTGTGGGACAATAGTCACTAAGGCATTCTAATGAAGCCATCTAGTAAATATAGTACAAAATTTATTGGCAAAAGGCAGGAAATTAAATTCTTTGGAACCTGTCACGTAATGTATATTATCATTACATGTTATATCTTTTTCCAGATAGCTCAAAATATTCAACATTCTAAGTCTGTGACAATTTATGGGTTACTTTAAGCAACATAGATAAAATGAATGTAGTAGAATGAAAATTTCTTGATATAGCCTTCAAAGAATTGAGGAAAGCAATTCCGATATTACTATCCTCATTTTATAACTGTTTAAAAAGCTATCTTATAAGAGAATAGATTACAATAAAGAAGAAAAGGAAAAGAAAGAACACGCAAACCGCTTTTATTTTGTTATTGGAGCAAAGTGTGATTTTGGGGTAATCATGGCTTGATCCACATTTTCACAATTATATCTACTTAATTTGTGTGTTCATGTGTGTGCATGTGCATGTGTGTATATGTGTGTGTGCATGCATGTATGTTTATGTGTGAGTGTGTGAGTAAAATTTTAATTGGAGTTTTCAATTTATCCATCTTCTGGTTCAATCATTGTTTCAGTCAATCTATCAAACTATTTTTTGTCAGTTGCAATTATTATTTAATAGGATGGTATATCACAAGATCAAAACTGACTTTTGGTACTCTACAAATTCATCCATAAAACTGACATTGATTTATATTCTGATTGTAAACGGCATACCTTAAATTCCACAGTCAAAGAGTCTATTGGGAGATATAGAGAAAGTCCTCTCTGGCAGGAAAATGGTGTTTTTCCATTCTTCCTGTATCTTGCTCCTTCAGAGAATTCAAGTGCACTTTTCTCTGGCTTTCTTCCAGATCAAGTGAGATAACATATGGAAAGTACTTTGCAAGCCTTCAAGTGCTTTATAAATGTTATTATTATTAACATCGTTACTTCTAACAAAGTTAACAATAGCCCCACTTATCTCTAACACATAAGAAAGAGTCCTGAACTAGGACTAAGCACTTATTTTTTAAAACACTGATAACTGTATTTCAAAATTATATGTTGCCTTTGTAGTTCTTATTTTATTTTATGCAACTAAAAGAAACTAGTTTTCCTATTATTGATTTAAGATTTGCAAAACACTTTACAATTTGTATTTCATTTGATCTTCACAAAAAACTTTGGAGGTAGATACTATTTCTAGCCTCATTTTATAGTTGAAGTAGTATGGAAGAGAGAATTTAAAAGAGACTTATCCAGAGTCCCACAGCTAGTAAGTGCAACAGAAGTTGAACTCATGTCTTCCTGGCTTCTGGCAAGTTCAGCATGTATCCACTGCAATGCCCAGCTGCCTCAAGCATTTTAAAAAACCCAACAATATTATTCTGAGGAGTTCATGGGAAATTAAGAGTTTGCCAAAAGGAGTATCTGCCATTAAAAAGTTAAGAATCCATCTTGTAGGGAAGCACAGGACATGTGAAACAAGAAGGAAGAGTGAGCATCTGAAGAACTTGTCTAGTCTTTATACTGATCATAGTATTTAAAGTAGAAAAGGTTATTTGTTTTGTTGTTCAGTGATTTTTTGGTTTGGTATGATTGTTTGTGATCCCATTTGGGGTTTTCTTGGCAAAGATACTGGAGTGGTTTGCCATTTCCTTCTCTAGTTCATTTTACAGATGAGGAACTGAGGCATAGCTAAGTATTGCTCAGGGGCATATAGCTAGTCAGCATCTAAGGCCAAATTTGAACTTATGAAGACTAACTCTGCCATTCAATCTCTCATTTCATAGAAAAAGGAAACTTAGGACCAGAAGGACTAGATAAAATGACCAAGGTCATTCTAGAGGTAAGCAGCAGAATAAAGATTTGATTCTCATTCCTCTTCCTTCAAATTCAGGATTTTTTTCATCCACTATAGATCCAAATTGCATATTTTAACCTAAATTTGTATTTTCCAACCTTTGACTAGAGGTCAATATATTTTATTGACTTCTCTGCCATGCCATCTCATTTGTGAAATACATGTACTGCAGAATATGATACAATTTCAGAGTAGTGACAAAAATGGCAGTTTTCAATCCAGGTACATTTTGGGCATTGCAAAGCTTTTTTAAAAAACACATTTAAAAAATCTATACCTTTAATTTTTACATAGACTAGAGATATATCTCATCTCATTCCCTCTTCCTGAAAATCATTTCTAATAATGAAGAATATCTTAAAAAGAAAAAAGAAGAAAACACAAAATAATTAGCAAATCATTAATATATCAAAATATTGTTTCCAAAATTTATTGCTAATGATTTCACTTCTTAGAGAGAACACTTCCCAGGAACCAAATTCAAACAGTTTATTAGAAGCCACTATCTACTTGTTGATATCATTTCCTTCATTCAGGGACTAAATTAAGCACTATCTCCTCCACAAAATCCTCAGATTTCTAAGAACCAAGTTCTTTCTTTAGCATTTATCACACTGTTCCCTCTATTAAAATTATGGTGCAATTCAATAAGGATAAATGTAAAATTTTTCAAATGGGGTCAATTAATTATCTTTTAAAGAACAGGATGGGGTTCTGGAAAGCAATTTGGAAATAAGCCCAAAGGGCAAACTGTATATCTATCCTTTGTTCCAACAGTACCACTATTAGGTCTGTATCCCAAAGAGATTATAAAAAAGGGAAAAGGACTTATATGTACAAAAATCATAACAACTCTTTTAGTGGTGGCAGAGAATTGGAAATGGAGGGATGCCTATAAGTTGGGAAATGACTGACAGTGTTGTGGTGTACTAATGTAATGTAATTTTTTGTGCCATAAGAAATGATTAACAGAAAGATTTCAGAAAAGCATCAAAGTGAAAAGTGCAATGAGCAGAACTAGAGAAACATTGTACATAGTATTAGCAACATTGCATAGTGTTCAACTGTGAAAAACTTAGCTCTTCTCAGCCAAGATAATTCCAAAGGACTAATGATGGAAAATTCTATTCATGTCCAGCGACAGAATGGATACAGTATGAATGTAGATAGAAATATACTATTTTCACTTATTTTGTGTCTGTGTGTGTGTCTGTGTGTATATATTTTCTTTTGGTCTGTTTCTTTTTTCACAATATGACTAATATGGAAATGTTTCCTATGATTGCAGATATATAATGTATATAAATGGTTCACTGTTTTAAGGAGGGGTGAGTGAAGAAGTGAGGGAAAAAATTTGGAGCTCAAAATAAAAAAAATGGTTGTTAAAAATTGTCTCTATATAATTACAAAATCAAAATACTATTTAGAAAAGTATAGGGTGGGGAGGGATATTTAGATAGTTCTTTGAAAAAGATCTGGAAATTTCAACAGACCAAAAGCTCAGTGAAAAAGACTAGTTTGCTGTGGTAGCCAGAGAAGGACATGTAGTCGTGAGATATATGAAGAGTTATATGACTTCCTGGAAAAAGGAGGTAATAGGATAGCCTTTCTGTACTATGGCCTAGGGAGACTACATCTGATGTATTATATTTAGTTCTAGCTGACACAATTGAAGAGGACAATGCTTAGTTGGAAAGTTGAGTAACTGTGGCAGTCAGGATAATGAGAGACCTTAAAACCATTTCTAATAAAGATAGCTTGAAAGAATTGGGGATAGTTAATCATTTTAACAGACATCTCAGGAGTTATATGCTATAAAATTTCACATATTTTAAGAATTGTTATGAGTAAACTAGGTATGAACTCTGTGGCATTAGAGAGCAGGACCAAGAGAAATGAACAAAATTCTTAACAATCAGAGCTATCCAAATGTGAAATGTTTTACCTATGGAGGTGATAGGTCCTCCTCTTCCTGGAGGTCTTTAAGCAGAATTTGGATGACCCCCTTTTGTGGTATGATGTTGTGATAATTCTATTTAGTTGTGAAGTGGGTGATTGAAAACAACTAAAGACCCTTCTAATTCTGAAATTATGTGATCTTATAAATTTTGAGAGCTTATTTTGTAGTAAGGAGAAGTATAGATTTCTTAATAATTTCTAGTAGTTCTGGTTTATTTTGTAAGCAAAATAAAATCTTTTAATGCCACACAGAATTATGGAAAGGGGTTTTTTGAATTGCTAGAGATATTCCTTAGGTATATACAGACATGCTCACTCTTAAATTAACCTTACATTTCATTACAGAAGGTTGCCAAGTCAAATTAGAAAGTCAGGGAAAGAGTATTCCTGTCAGCTTCTTTTTATTATAAAGAGTGAACAAAAAGATAATAATCTTTAAATCTTTCATCTTTAATTTTTTTTAATAGTTTGGGTAAATAGCACTTGAAAGGAAGCAAATTAACCTCACTATGTATATACATATTAAAGACTTAGCATACTCAGACACTAATTGGATTCATTCGGTCTAATAATAATAATCTCCTTTACCTCTGCTTTTAGTTCTCATTCAAAATGCACAAAATGTATAAATTAAACATGTAATATGATATTCCTTAGGGGCATTTGCTCATCAGTTTAGTTTTTTAGAGTTATATGTGACTCTATATTGGTCTTTAGAGCTATGATGAGAAGGGTTTCATGGAGTCTGTGAATCTTCTGATTTCAAGTGACATAGGATTTGGAAAGAGAATTGGACCAGGGTTGAAGCATTTTGAATTCTACTTTCTGAAATGTAATAGCTATTAGACACTGTGCAAACTTTTCTGAGTCTTACTTTCTTTATCTGTAAAATGGGAATAATAATTAAAGCATTTCATTGGATGCTTGTGAGGTGAAAATAATGCAATAACCTAGTAAATGACTTTGTAGAGCTCATTTAAATATTGATTATTAGGAAGCAAATTATTACCCATGTGACCATGAACTCTTCAAGTTCTCTCTGAACCTTACTGTTACCATTCGTGAAATGAAAGGATTGAATCAGGTATTTTCTAAGGTGGCTTTTAGCTCTGTTTTCTATGATGATAATTTTGAAAAGAAAAGCATTAGTACATGTACTGGGTAGATAAGTGAGAGCAATAGAAAAACAAAGCTTTCTTAATGGACTATTATCAACTGACTAGAAAAAAAAATTTCCTTGATCAGATTAATTGGCATAATTTTTGATCTATGGATAAAAATAAAGGAATTTATTAATGACATCTCAGCAATTAATCTGATCTTTACCCCATCCTCTATGTGTGTATGTGTGTGAATATATACATATATACATACACATACATATGTGTATATTATATATGTATAAGAGAGTTATTAATTTATATTATAGAAACCAGACCAGCAATATTGGCTACTTTATTTTTCAGGATTTGCTATGGGACATTATGGTGGTTAGAATTGATTCAATCTAATTTAAAGACCATTTATTAAATAGCTAATATGTGATAGGCTCATAGCTAGATTCTGAAGGTGTAAAGATAAGAATGAAGTAATTCCTGCCCTCAAGGAATTTATTTTCTACTGGATCAGTGTGGGGTGAGAATTGTCATTTGCAAGCTAAATGCATATGGGTGTGGGTTAAGAAATATTAACAACTGAAAGAATCAGGAAAGTCTTCATAAAGACATAATATTTGAGCTAAACCTTGAAGCGAGTCAGGGATTTCAACAGGTAGAGGTTAAGACAGTCTATGCAAAAGCTAGGAACATCAGTTGGTCTGTCTGACTGAAAATGTGGAGGAAAGGGGGAGTTAAATCAACCTAGAAAGATAAATTGGAGAGGAGTGATGATGCACAAATTTATATTACTAATAGCAAACTTTTGAAAGGGAAGAGAATCATTAAGAGCTATGCTCTGCTTGCCTTGTTTAAATTACATCATTAAATGTAATGGGGAGCAAGCAATATCCTCAACTTTCCCTAAAGTAGGGGAACAGAGTAGAGAAAATAGGTTGCAAATTGACGAAAAAACTCAGTTAATTTCTGTCAAATTCATTCTTTAATTGAAAATATTCCATCATGTCATAATTACTCTTTCATTTGGGACTCTAGGCTTTCCCCATTTTCCCTATATTTGACAATCAAAATACTATCCCTAAAACTGGAATGGAAGAAAAGAGTATTGATATCTGGGGGAGTAAGTACAGAAAGAACTCATGTAGGAGCTGGAATTTGAGGTAAGCCTCAAAGGGAGCAGAAGATTCCAAGAATTGGAGGTAAGGAGAAAACACATTCCAGGCATGAGGAAAAGCAGGTGCAAAGAAAAGGAGGAGGCAATATGAAATGTCCCACATGGGAAAAAAGTAGGTCAAGTTGACTGGAACATAGAAGGTGGTAGGGAGTAGTAACTTGAGATCAGTTTGTAAAGATAGTCTGGAGCCAGACAGTGAAGGGATTTAAATACCAGACAATGACATTGGAACTTTATCCTCAAGGGGATAAGGAAACTGAGGAATGGCACAATAAGATCAGTTTCAGTATCATCATCTCAGCAGATTTGTAGAGGATGAATTGGAAGCAGCAAGGACAATTAGGAAACTCTTGCTCTTCCCAGGGAAGGAGGTGACCAAATCCTGAACTAGGATAGTAACTATGTGGGTTGAAAGAAAGTTGTGGAAATAAAAGACACTTGGGGTGGGTGGGTTCAACAAGATCTAATTACTTTTTGGAAGTGGAGAACAAGGAAGTCCAAAGATTGGTGTGACTGATCATGCTGATTTGGAGATTGGAAGGATGGTGCCAATTAGGGACATTAAAAAGGCTGGCAGTAGGTTTTCAGGAGATGATAATAGATTTTATTTTGGACATGGTCGATTGAAGTCCCCAATGAAATACTAATTTAAGGTGGCTCATAGATAGCTGGTGATAATAATAGCTTATATTTAAATGGTACTTAATATGTGCTAGGTACTATGCAAATAGTTCATATAGGAGAGAAAAGGACTTGGTATCTATTATTTTCTAATATATTAGGTTCACTATTGCCTCTTTACCTTTGAACATTCAGTTCCCATTAGCTATATTGCTGTAGCCCCTCTCATCTGTCAACTGAATCTCATTCTTCTTCAACAGTCTATTCAAGGGGCAGGTGGGTTGTGCAGTGGATAGAGCACTGGTCCTGGAATTAGAAGGACCTGAGTTCAAATTTGACAACAGATTCCTAATAATTACTTAACTGTGTGACCTTGGACAAGTCACTTAACCCCCATTGCCTTGCAAAAACCCCCCACAAAAAGAAAAGAAAAAAGTCAACTGAAACCTAACTCCAGATTCAGATCCCTCATGAAATCTATGGACTAGCAATTTTTTTCCTTTGGCTGAATTTCCAGTCCTTAGTTTTATTAGTGTCTGTATCAGCTTTTCTTTTCACATGTTATATATCTTAAGAATTATTGGGGGTGGAGCCAAGATGGTGACAAGAGAGGATATCTCTTAGGTGCTCTCTCTTAAAACTTATAAACTAAGGACTCTAAATTTTAGAGAGACAGAACCCACAGAGGGACTCAGTGAGGCAGTTCTCCAACTCAAGGTAACCTGGAAAAGAACGGAACAGCTCTGCTCCCTGGGGTTGGAGGGGCAGCCTGCCAGAAGGGTGGCCCACCAAAGCAAAGAAACTTCAGCCTCCTAGAGGCAGCTCCAGGGTGCTGGGAGCCACACTCACAGTAGTGGGTGTGTTTCCTGACCTACACCCTGGAGAGCACTGGGCACAACTTGGGGGATAGACAGGGGGGACCTCTGCCAGAGCAAGCACGTGAAGCGCAGCTCTCAGGGCACACAGCGAGCAGCTTGATCCTGGTAGCCCAGATCCAGGAACAGGAATCAGAAGCCAGTAACCAGGAGCCCCCAGGGCATGAGTGCAGAGCCTAGGGAGGGAGTGGAGAGACTGCAGAGCTCTGTCCTCTGTCCCTGGAAGAGGACTCTGGTAGTCTGACCACATTCAGACCCTGATCGCAGTTTAGCCCCCCCCCAATAGAACAGCAGGGCCCCCTCCACCTCAGCCCCATAGCAGGGGGGGGGGCGCATATGGTCATTCACAGACCAGGAGGGAGGACAGAGCCTCACACACTGAGATCCTTGTGGGGGGTGTCCAAAAATCTCAGGAAGCACTCCAAAACCAGGCTCAGGCTGGGAAAATGAGTAAGCAGAGAAAAATGAGGAACACCATTGAGAAATACTTTGCCTGTGATCCCAAGAAGGATCAAAACACTCAATGTGAAAATCAGGAAGTCCAAGCTCCTGCATCTAAAGACTCCAAGAAAAAAACAGAAATTGGGCTCAGGCTATGACAGAGTTCACAAAAGACTTTGAAAATCAAGTGAGGGAGATAGAAGAAAAATTGGGAAAAGAAATGAGAGAGATGCAGGAAAAACCTGAAAATGAAGTCAGCAGCTTAAGTCAAGGAGATACAAAAAAATGCTGAAGAAAATAGCATGCTAAAAACCAGTTTAGGTCAAATGGATAAAACAGTTCAAAAGGTTATTGAGGAGAAGAATGCTTTAAAAAGAGGAATTGGCCAGATGGAAAAAGAGATAAGAAAGCTCTCTGAGGAAAACAAACCCTTCAGACAAAGAATAGAACTCAGGGAGATTGCTGATTTTACGAGAAATCAGAACTCAATACTTCAAAACCAAAAGAACGAAAAATTAGAAGAAAATGTGAAACATCTCATTGAAAAAACAATTGAGGGGAACTTCCGGCCAAGATGGTGGAGAGAAGACAGGCACAGTTCTAAAGTCTCCTGATCTCTTCCCCATCTACCACATGAAACAAACCTCTTAAAAGAAATCCGACTCAAAAAAACCCAGAAAGAAAAGCCAGAAGAAAGAACATCTACCTCGGGATTTGTCTCCAGCAGGAGCTGTGGCTGAATTCAGGCAGGTGAGTCTGGGCCCAGAGGGAAGATCAGCCCCAATCAACCATACTAGCAGCTGAATTGGAACTGGGAGTCTGAGGGCCCGAGAGCCAGACCTGCTGGATCAGAGGTGGGGCTGGACTGTGGGGGCGTGAGTCTGCAGGGAACAGAGGTGCTGGTGTTGGAGCTGTCCCCCTGGAGATCCTGGACAGGGCTGGGAGGAGAATTCTGGAGCAGGGGAGCAGTGGACACCATCCCTGGGCTCCTCTGGTCTGAGTCCCATTAAAACTCAGACTTCTCCCCTAACAAACAAATGCAAACTACTTCTGCCTCAGGCCCAGGTGTGTGAGCAGAAGAAGCAGCCCAGCTGAGGAATGACCTCAGACCAGGGTAAAGCCCACCATTGATTGAAGGCAAAAGAATTCAATACCTGCAACTCCTCCTTTCAAGTAAAAGGAGAGGACCTCAACCAAGGTCACAGACACTCCAGAGAAAGCAACCAGCACCTCCTACTGGCCAGTCAGAGAAACTGCACTCAGTGAGTAAAGGCTTTAATGATCCCAAGCCCCTGTGAACCAGCCCCTCCAAAACTCAGGTCTCAGCAAAATGAAGAAGGGTCAGCAGAAAGGTGGATCCATAGAAAAATTCTTGGAAGGGAAAGACACTAACTCAGAGACCTGGAACCTCTGAGGAGAATACAATCTGGTCTTCAGCACAGGAAAACTTCCTTGAAGAAATAAGGAAGGAGTTTAAAAATCAACTAGAAAATTTGGGGGAGACAATTAATACCTTGCAACAAGAAAACAAATCTCTCAGATCTTCAAATGGGCAAATGCAAAAAGAAATTAATTCTCTCAAAACCTCAATTGGTCAAATGGAGAGCTCTTTCAAAAGTAGAATTGACCAATTAGAAAAGGAACTGCAAAAGGTTAATGAAGAAAACTCCTCCCCCAAAAAAAGAATGGAGTCTACAGAAACTAATGACTCCATGAGACAGCATGAGTCAGTTAAACAAAATCAAAAAACAGAAAAAAATAGAAGCAAATGTAAAATACCTCATCAACAAAACCACTGACCTTGAGAATAGATCGAGAAGGGCAACCTGAAAATTATAGGACTTCCTGAAAACATTAAAGAGGGAAAAAAAAGCCTGGACTTAATATTACAGGATCTAGTGATGGAAAACTGCAATGATATCATGGAATCAGGGGGCAAAGTAGTTATTGAAAGAGTACATAGATCCCCACCAGAAAAAAAGATCCTAAAATGAAAACACCGAGGAATGTTGTGGCCAAACTGCAGAACTATCAGATAGAAGAGAAAATCCTGCAAGCAGCCAGAAATAAACAATTTAAATATC